>NC_091063.1:133638401-133938401 GCF_000393655.2 Nicotiana sylvestris
TATTTATATTTTCGTTTTTTATATAGTTAATTATAAGATATCTTTATTTATTAATTCAAATAAAGTAATCAATAAATATATATATAATCAATTAATATATATATATATATATGTGTGTGAATATATTCATATATATGGTAGTTTTATATTTTTTTATTATTTTCGTTTTTTATATATATTTAAATTCAAAAAGAATAACCAATAATTAATTATTAGCTAAATAATAAATTTAGTAACTAATTATGTCATGTGGCTTTTTTTAAGCTGCCACTTTGATTAACGAAAGGGTTTTTTCCTCTCCTTTTAGTAATATATAGATTATGTTGTTCTTAATAATATATCTAAATTTTAGTGAATAAAATCTGTGTTAAACTAACGGGACTTATACAGGCAGCGCATCGAATAACTTTTTTGTTATATATTTTTCTTTATTATATTTTCAAATATTTAATGCTACTACATTGTTAATAGAAAGTTTCATTAGCATATTACGTTATTTAATATTTTTCTCTGAAGTTTTTTTATTTCTTTATTTTTGTTTTTTTATTTTCAAATAATTTTAAAACTCCAACTTAAAACTACTCCCCAATTTGAATTGATAATTTATTATTTTTTAATTTCGTTTTTTATTTTAAATCTCACATTTGAAACTACTCCCGATTTGGATGGGTAGTTTTTCTTCTCTTTTTTCGTTTTTTATAGCTTTTTTTTTTTGCTTTTAAAAAATTAATAATTTAAAAGCTCCAACTTGAAAATACTCCCACCTAATTTGAATGGGTAGTTATTTTTTTATATATTTATATTTTTGTTTTTATATTATAGTTAATTATAAGATATCTATATTTATTAATTTAAATAAAGTAACCAATAACTAATTATTAATTAAAAATAACTACCAATTTGAATGGGTAGTTATTTTCTTATATATTTATATTTTTGTTTTTTTATTATAGTTAATTATAAGATATATATTTTTATTTTAAAATTATTTTAAAACACCAACTTGAAACTACTCCATGATTTGAATGAGTTGTTTTTCTTCTATTTTATTTGTTTTTTATAGTTTTTTTTGTTTTTTTTAAAAATAATTTAAAAACTCCAACTTTAAACTAATCCCACCCAATTTGAATGAGTAGTTATTTTTACATATATTTATATTTTGATTTTTTTATTATAGTTAATTATAAGATATCTATATTTATTAATTCAATTAAAGTAACCAATATATATATATATATATATATATATGGTAGTTTTGTATTTTTTAATTTTCGTTTTTATATATATTTAAATTTTCGTTTTAGGGTGTCACTTGGCTTAAGGAGATGGCTTTGTCCTCTCCTTTTAATATTATATAGATTATTAATTAAAAATAACTACCAATTTTAATGGGTAGTTATTTTCTTATATATTTATATTTTCGTTTTTTTATTATAGTTAATTATAAAATAGATATTTTTATTTTAAAATTATTTTAAAACACCAACTTGAAACTACTCCATGATTTGAATGAGTTGTTTTTCTTCTATTTTATTTGTTTTTTATAGATTTTTTTTGATTTTTATTTTAAAATAATTTAAAAACTCCAACTTTAAACTAATCCCACCCAATTTGAATGAGTAGTTATTTTTACATAAATTTATATTTTGATTTTTTTTATTGTAGTTAATTATAAGATATCTATATTTATTAATTCAATTAAAGTAACCAATATGTATGGTAGTTTTGTATTTTTTAATTTTCGTGTTTATATATATTTAAATTTTCGTTTTAGGGTGCCACTTGGCTTAAGGAGATGGTTTTGTCCTCTCCTTTTAATAATATATAGATATTTTCGTTTTTTATATAGTTAATTATAAGATATCTATATTTATTAATTCAAATAAAGTAATCAATTAATATATATATATATATATGTGTGTGAATATATTCATATATATGGTAGTTTTATATTTTTTTATTATTTTCGTTTTTATATATATTTAAATTCAAAAAGATTAACCAATAATTAATTAGTAACTAAATAATAAATTTAGTAACTAATTATGTCATGTGGCTTTTTTTTAAGTTGTCACTAGGATTAACGAAAGGGTTTTTTCCTCTCCTTTTAGTAATATATAGATTCTGTTGTTCTTAATAATATATCTAAATTTTAGTGAATAAAATCTTTGTTAAACTAACGGGACTTATATAGGCACCGCATCGAATAATATTTTTGTTATGTATTTTTCTTTATTATATTTTCAAATATTTAATGCTACTACATTGTTAATAGAAAGTTCCATTAGCATATTACGTTATTTAATATTTTTCTCTGAAGTTTTTTTATTTCTTTATTTTTGTTTTTTTATTTTCAAATAATTTTAAAACTCTAACTTAAAACTACTCCCCAATTTGAATTGATAATTTATTATTTTTTAATTTCGTTTTTTATTTTAAATCTCACATTTGAAACTACTCCCGATTTGGATGGGCAATTTTTCTTCTCTTTTTTCACTTTTTATAGCTTTTTTTTTTTTGCTTTTAAAAATAATAATTTAAAAGCTCCAACTTGAAAATACTCCCACCCAATTTGAATGGGTAGTTATTTTTTTATATATTTATATTTTTGTTTTTATATTATAGTTAATTATAAGATATCTATATTTATTAATTTAAATAAAGTAACCAATAACTAATTATTAATTAAAAATAACTACCAATTTGAATGGGTAGTTATTTTCTTATATATTTATATTTTCGTTTTTTTATTATAGTTAATTATAAGATATATATTTTTATTTTAAAATTATTATAAAACACCAACTTGAAACTACTCCATGATTTGAATGAGTTGTTTTTCTTCTATTTTATTTGTTTTTTATAGTTTTTTTTGTTTTTTTTAAAAATAATTTAAAAACTCCAACTTTAAACTAATCCCACCCAATTTGAATGAGTAGTTATTTTTACATATATTTATATTTTGATTTTTTTATTATAGTTAATTATAAGATATCTATATTTATTAATTCAATTAAAGTAACCAATATATATATATATATATATATATATATATATATATATATATATATATATATATATATGGTAGTTTTGTATTTTTTAATTTTCGTTTTTATATATATTTAAATTTTCGTTTTAGGGTGTCACTTGGCTTAAGGAGATGGCTTTGTCCTCTCCTTTTAATATTATATAGATTATTAATTAAAAATAACTACCAATTTTAATGGGTAGTTATTTTCTTATATATTTATATTTTCGTTTTTTTATTATAGTTAATTATAAAATAGATATTTTTATTTTAAAATTATTTTAAAACACCAACTTGAAACTACTCCATGATTTGAATGAATTGTTTTTCTTCTATTTTATTTGTTTTTTATAGATTTTTTTTGATTTTTATTTTAAAATAATTTAAAAACTCCAACTTTAAACTAATCCCACCCAATTTGAATGAGTAGTTATTTTTACATAAATTTATATTTTGATTTTTTTTATTGTAGTTAATTATAAGATATCTATATTTATTAATTCAATTAAAGTAACCAATATGTATGGTAGTTTTGTATTTTTTAATTTTCGTGTTTATATATATTTAAATTTTCGTTTTAGGGTGCCACTTGGCTTAAGGAGATGGTTTTGTCCTCTCCTTTTAATAATATATAGATATTTTCGTTTTTTATATAGTTAATTATAAGATATCTATATTTATTAATTCAAATAAAGTAATCAATTAATATATATATATATGTGTGTGAATATATTCATATATATGGTAGTTTTATATTTTTTTATTATTTTCGTTTTTTATATATATTTAAATTCAAAAAGATTAACCAATAATTAATTAGTAACTAAATAATAAATTTAGTAACTAATTATGTCATGTGGCTTTTTTTTAAGTTGTCACTAGGATTAACGAAAGGGTTTTTTCCTCTCCTTTTAGTAATATATAGATTCTGTTGTTCTTAATAATATATCTAAATTTTAGTGAATAAAATCTTTGTTAAACTAACGGGACTTATATAGGCACCGCATCGAATAATATTTTTGTTATGTATTTTTCTTTATTATATTTTCAAATATTTAATGCTACTACATTGTTAATAGAAAGTTCCATTAGCATATTACGTTATTTAATATTTTTCTCTGAAGTTTTTTTATTTCTTTATTTTTGTTTTTTTATTTTCAAATAATTTTAAAACTCTAACTTAAAACTACTCCCCAATTTGAATTGATAATTTATTATTTTTTAATTTCGTTTTTTATTTTAAATCTCACATTTGAAACTACTCCCGATTTGGATGGGCAATTTTTCTTCTCTTTTTTCACTTTTTATAGCTTTTTTTTTTTTGCTTTTAAAAATAATAATTTAAAAGCTCCAACTTGAAAATACTCCCACCCAATTTGAATGGGTAGTTATTTTTTTATATATTTATATTTTTGTTTTTATATTATAGTTAATTATAAGATATCTATATTTATTAATTTAAATAAAGTAACCAATAACTAATTATTAATTAAAAATAACTACCAATTTGAATGGGTAGTTATTTTCTTATATATTTATATTTTCGTTTTTTTATTATAGTTAATTATAAGATATATATTTTTATTTTAAAATTATTATAAAACACCAACTTGAAACTACTCCATGATTTGAATGAGTTGTTTTTCTTCTATTTTATTTGTTTTTTATAGTTTTTTTGTTTTTTATTTTAAAATAATTTAACAACTCCAATTTTAAACTAATCCCACCCAATTTGAATGAGTAGTTATTTTTACATATATTTATATTTTGATTTTTTTTATTATAGTTAATTATAAGATATCTATATTTATTAATTCAATTAAAGTAACCAATATATATATATATATATATGGTAGTTTTGTATTTTTTAATTTTCGTTTTTATATATATTTAAATTTTCGTTTTAGGGTGCCACTTGGCTTAAGGAGATGGCTTTGTCCTCTCCTTTTATTAATATATAGATATTTTCGTTTTTTATATAGTTAATTATAAGATATCTATATTTATTAATTCAAATAAAGTAATCAATTAATATATATATATATATATATATATATATATATATATATATATATATATAATATATATATATATATATATATATATATATATATATATATATATACATATATATGGTAGTTTTATATTTTTTTATTATTTTTTGTTTTTTATATATATTTAAATTCAAAAGAATAACCAATAATTAATTATTAACTAAATAATAAATTTAGTAACTAATTATGTCATGTGGTTTTTTTTTTAAGTTGTCACTTGGATTAACGAAAGAGTTTTTTCCTCTCCTTTTAGTAATATATAGATTCGGTTATTCTTAATAATATATCTAAATTTTAGTGAATAAAATCTTTGTTAAACTAACGGGACTTATATAGGCAGCGCATCGAATAACTTTTTTGTTATGTATTTTTCTTTATTATATTTTCAAATATTTAATGCTACTACATTGTTATTAGAAAGTTTCATTAGCATATTACGTTATTTAATATTTTTTTCTGAAGTTTTTTTTTATTTTTTATTTTCAAATAATTTTAAAACTCTTACTTAAAACTATTCCCCAATTTGAATTGATAATTTATTATTTTTTAATTTCGTTTTTTATTTTAAATCTCACATTTGAAACTACTCCCGATTTGGATGGGCAATTTTTCTTCTCTTTTTTCATTTTTTATAGCTTTTTTTTTTGATTTTAAAAAAAATAATTTAAAAGCTCCAACATGAAAATACTCCCACCCAATTTGGATGGGTAGTTATTTTTTTATATATTTATATTTTCGTTTTTATATTATAGTTAATTATAAGATATCTATATTTATTAATTTAAATAAAGTAACCAATAACTAATTATTAATTAAAAATAACTACCAATTTGAATGGGTAGTTATTTTCTTATATATTTATATTTTCATTTTTTTTATTATAGTTAATTATAAGATATATATTTTTATTTTAAAATTATTTTAAAACACCAACTTGAAACTACTTCATGATTTGAATGAGTTGTTTTTCTTCTATTTTATTTGTTTTTTATAGTTTTTTTTTGTTTTTTATTTTAAAATAATTTAAAAACTCCAACTTTAAACTAATCCCACCCAATTTGAATGAGTAGTTATTTTTACATATATTTATATTTTGATTTTTTTATTATAGTTAATTATAAGATATCTATATTTATTAATTCAATTAAAGTAACCAATATATATATATATATATATATATATATATATATATATATATATATGTAGTTTTGTATTTTTTAATTTTCGTTTTTATATATATTTAAATTTTCGTTTTAGGGTGCCACTTGGCTTAAGGAGATGGCTTTGTCCTCTCCTTTTATTAATTTATATTTTGAAACTCCAACTTGAAACTACTCCCACCCAATTTGAATGGTAGTTATTTTTTTATATATTTATATTTTCGTTTTTTATTATAGTTATTATATATATATATATATATATATATATAGTTGGTAGTTTTTTATTTTTTATTTTTTTGTTTTTTATAGATATTTAATTTAAAAATAGTAACTAATTAGTAACTAATTATGCCATGTGGCTTTTTTTAGGGTGCCACTTGGCTTAAGGAGATGACTTTGTCCTCTCTTTTTAATAATATATAGATAGATTCAAGACTTCAAATGTAATAAAATGAATAGTTAAATTCGATAGTTCACTGTTGGCTTGCCTAACGGCGACGCTGGGCAAATAATATAAGTTTCTTTGTTTAAATTTTGAACTAATTCAATACCACCTGTCACACCTCCTTTTTGCGCGCCCGCCCCGAAGGGTTAGAAATGCGCGGGTGGAGTTTTTCCAATTTAAGTGACAATATTCGAAATGGGATTATTTATTTAATTCAGAGTCGCCACTTGGGAAAGGTTTGGCTTTTGGTGTCCCAAGTCACCGGTTTATCTTGAATCCCAAATCGAGGAAATTTTCGACTTTTCCAAATGAAGTCTGCGAACCAGAAATTCTAAGTAAGGAATTCTGTTGACCCGAGGGAAGGTGTTAAGCACCCTCGAATCCCGTGGTTCTAGCACGGTCGCTTAAATTGTTATAATGGCTAAATATCTGATTTAAATACATGTTGTGACTTATGTGCTTTTATTAAGTTTTAACCGCTTTTATTATTATCATTTATTTTTATAGAATTGCAACGTCGTGAAAACGTATCTCGAACCACGTCACAATCAATGCACCCGTAATTGTTAACACATTTCGACTCCATTGAGATTTGAAATTGGGTCACATAAATGCGCACCCGAATTTAGGAATGTAATTTGATTAAGTCGCGCCTAAAGAATCTAACGCGTTATTGTCTTCGGGGAGGGGAGTGGAATTCACTAAACAGCCCGTCCCAAATTCTAAGTATTTATTATGACCAATTATTGAGGGCCCCGCAATTTGCCTTTTGATTCGGCGAGGCTCGTCTCATTATTTTAGAAGGGTACCCTACAAGGACTACATTTTTACTACATTTATCTTTAAAGGGAAGGATGATGCCGAATTTTGCTGGTTTAGACAAATACGGACTGAATCCTTATTATGTTTGCCGAACCTAAACTTGTTTGATTACCTGATTGATTGTTCATGAGGTGAAAGCTACGGCATTCTTTGTCTTCAACAAGTGAATATGCTTATTAATTCGCTAAGTGAGATTGCAAACAAACTAACAACATATATTGAGTTATGTTTTAACGACCTCCAAGTTCTATTCTTAACACTCTAACCTATTTGAAATTGATAAAGAAATCGGCTGTATTATTAGGAAAAATTACTACTAATTGAACTCAAAAATGATTATTAGTTTTTCTCAACAATCATTACATCATTTCGAAACGAAGAATCTGTACCGAAACCTGATATCAAACCGGCATTGGAACAAATAAACTGACAAGCGAAACTGGCATTCATAGCCAGACTTTTAATATGACTGCATGAGAGTTTGTTTGGGATACATCTATCCCAGACCTAATACCACAGATTTGTCGATTCAGTGGTCTAGGCAGAAATACATACAAGTGTTTGCCCTGACTCTATGTTATACAGTCGTAACTAAACCAAACAGTATTATACTGAACTGAACGTATCCCAAATCAAACATGCTGTCTATCATATTGTTATTGCTATTGAACAGCGCTATCTAACAGTCCATCTCAGCAGAATGTATGCTAGTTTTATACAAAGTGTTTGCAGTTTGCAGTAAAATACAATCCCACTAACATTCGACCTATTTTTAACACCAATGTTATAACATGAACAGCTGTTCTTTTCTTTATTTCAACTTCAAACTTTCAACAATACAAAGTTTCAGAGGTTGTGTACCTGGAAATATTTGACAATTGAAGGAAAGGGGGAGTCAGCAGAATATAATGACAACAAAATGCAGCAGCAATCACAGCACTATCAGTAGCAGCAGGGCAGAAATAGCAGCAGACAAAGCAATACAGCAAGAACCCAGCTCGAGTGCAGAGATGCAAATATAGCCAATAGAAAGCAATAGCCAAATAACAGCAACACCCAGTGGAGTAGAATCAGAAACTCCAGATAGTAGTAGACCAATGAAAGCACTCAACTAATAGACACAACTGAGATTTCAAAGGATCAAAATTGGCTTGAACAAATTGAAACAACTGAAAACCCAATAACAATAGGAGGAAGAAGGTTTCTGATTGTTGGTTGTATAGCTTCTATCCCTTAACCTCTCTCTATCTCTGTTTGTGTTTTTCCTATTCAGCTCTTAAGGTTCAATGTCTATCCTTTTGTGTGTGTGTGTATGTATTTCTATCTCTCAATCCTGTCTCTAATTCTGTCTGTATCTCCAGAACTTCAACTCTCCTCTATCTATGCTCTCTCTGACCTCTATTATCCGATGGTATCCTCTTTTTTTTTTCTATCTCTGTATGTCCTCCCTTTTATAAGCTTTCACATTACCCCTTTTACAGCCTGTTTAGACCAACAGAAACCCCCTCATGTGCTGCCCTCTTTTCAGTTCCACTTAGTCATTTAAGTATTAACCAAAACCCCATCATATTCCCTTGGCAGGCTTACTTTTGTAATGTTTATTATTTCTGAAACTAAAGTAGGGTGTGGGCAGCAGGATGTATCTGACAGCATATGCTGTCAAAACATTTTTAAATCAAACAAAAGCCTTTATGCACATGTTGTGCACAAGTGCACAAATGCACATGTTGTGCACAAGTGCACATGCCCTCCAATTCTGACTGCAACTTAAACAAAATCAAACCCTTTACACTTCTGATTCAGATTAACAACTATAAGTAGCTAAATTCAATTCCCAACTGATTCATACAATGCTAAACAGGAGCAAATCAATTTGTATATTGTTCAAACATCTGAAACTAATTGACGACATATGTCGACTCGACTATACTAGTTATAACTCGTACAATCGAGACCAAAGTCAGACATTTAACAGTATCGAACACATGATTCGAATTGTACTGACTACGCAAAATTACATGGGAAGAATCAGTTGGTCAGTTCACATTTGAAACCCAATTAATTGCACAACAAATACATACATACAAATTATCAGAACAATTAGAAGAAAGACTCAATCAAACAACAAAGGTTCAGGCGAGATGGACAGGAACAGTTGATAAAACTCAAAACACAGATTAAAAACAAAACCAGAACAAATCTTTTAAACGAACATGGACTAACATAAATAAGCAAAGAGAATCAAAACTCACCTCAAATCTTGAAAAATCAAAAGCCTTAACTCGGATTCGGACAGACCTTTCTTAAGGCTGAACGGGCTTTAATCGAAGTGTTTCTCAGATGAGAAACACTTCGATTAAGGTCCATTAGACCTTAATCTTTTAGTTTGAACAAAACACGGACCATCGACGAAGACCTTCAAAGTTCCAAAAATTAGATCCGGGATTCGTGCTTCCCTGGTCAGATTCGGACCAAACCAAGCATGGTTTGGTCACGAGGGGGGTCTGGGGACTGTCTGGTGCGAAGTTGAGGTCGATTGGTGTAACTCGGGTTCCGACTCGAATCTTCAAATGAAGATTCGAGAAGGTGGGAAGGGATTCGAACTAAACGGCCAACAGATCGATGTTCAGGGCGGTGAGGGGGTTCTATGGTGTTCAGGCGGAGGTCATCGGCGTTCATGCCGCCGGGATTAATGGCGAGGGATAAGGGGGCGGCTAGGGTTTCGTGGGGAAGGAGGTGAAGACGGAAGCTGGGGTATTGGATAGGGGGGCAGGGTGTGGTAGGAGGCTTATATATGGAATGGGGGGATTGATTTCAACCGTTGGATGAGACGAGATGGACGGCTTGGATCTGAAGGTTTAAACGAAACGTCGTCGTTTGGCTTAGTAGGGGTCAGAATTGGTTCGGGTAACGGGTCGGGTAGTGGGGTTACGGGTGAAAGATCCGGACCGTTGGATCGGCTTGGTTTAAACGGTTGTGATGGATTGGCATCGAAACGACGTAGTTTTGGTGTTAAACTACGTCGTTTCATGGCCTGGGGGTGGGCTGTTTGGACTGGTGGCTTGGGCTGTCCGTTTGGGCATTATTTGTTTGGGCCAATTTTAATAAATTGGCCCAAATCCGGAAAGGCAAGGCCCCCCCTTTTTTTTTTTATTATTATTATTATATAAAAAGAAATACAAAACTAAATAAAATCAAACACCCAATACAATTATTCACACACACGTTAAAATAATTCAAAAATGGGTAAAATTAAACAAAAAATAAAATCACGGACGAAGATGCCTATTTATGATTTTCTATTTAACGACCGGATTACGGTTTGAATTATGCAGGACACATATATTTTCGAATTTTATTTTTTTAATAAAGTAAATAAATAAAAATGGGCCGAAGTCACAAATAAATCAACAAGGTGCCGCACAGAAATTCAAAATTGTACAGCAGGGCCAATTATTATTTTTTTATTTCTTTTTGAAGCGATTGTCGTGCAAAACAAAAATCACGTGCTCACAGCTGCCCCTCTTTGTTCGGAAACACGAAGGGTTTTCGTGCAAAGACAAAGTGAGCGTGTATGAGCGATTTTTTGCCTGCAGACCACTCCGCATGAAGCATTTTGAAAGATCCGACCGAATCTTGCTTCAAAGATTTCCTACATATCCTGGGCTAAACAGGAATCAGGTCAATGTAGTTCGGGAAGTTTTGGTAGCTGGGACTACCATGGGATTGCAATGCTTGCTGCTACTGCTGCTGCTGTTGTCACTGCTACGTTACTGACCGCCTTATTACAACCAAAGAAAAATTGAAACTGAACTAAATACTTATATGCATGTCAACTGCTAGTTACAAGATCCCTATTTATGATTCTTTGGCGACTTGATCTTGAGTCTTAGTTGATTGGGCTTGGAGACTTCGATCTGAATCTTGATGCTTGCGAGTTGTGGCGACTTGCTTAATCTCCGGGATACTCAGTGAGACGCGACTGGCAGAGTTCTGGACCTTAATCAAATCTTGGAGCGATCCGCCTTCCATTTTCTCCAGTATCTCGGGACATCTTCTTTTCTTCTTTGATTTTGAGTTGAGACTCATCTCGCGGGTCATTTCGATCCGTGTGGCTCGAGGTTAGACCTGCGGGAAAAAACAAACAAACGAACGAAATTTTCTGCCCCAGTTTCACTAGGAAAATTTCGTTAATTATTCACCAGGAAGTTCATAAAATTGATGAAAGAGGATATGAATGCCCAGTTCAGGGTTGGAGCCCCAACATCGGCTAGCTGGGGAGAGGTTCGGTTTAGGGTTTAAAACCCTAATGCTGACTAAAGGAAAATTCAGTTTAGGGTTTAAAACCCTAATGCTGATTGCATGGAAAAGCTCAGTTTAGAGTTTAAAACTCTAATGCTGGCTAAAAGGAAAAAGTTCAGTTTAGGGTTTAAAACCCTAATGCTGACTAAAGGAAAATTCAGTTTAGGGTTTAAAACCCTAATGCTGATTGCATGGAAAAGCTCAGTTTAGAGTTTAAAACTCTAATGCTGGCTGAAAGGAAAAAGTTCAGTTTAGGGTTTAAAACCCTAATGCTGACTAAAAGGAAAATTCAGTTTAGGGTTTAAAACCCTAATGCTGATTGCATGGAAAAGCTCAGTTTAGAGTTTAAAACTCTAATGCTGGCTGAAAGGAAAAAGTTCAGTTTAGGGTTTAAAACCCTAATGCTGACTAAAAGGAAAATTCAGTTTAGGGTTTAAAACCCTAATGCTGATTGCATGGAAAAGCTCAGTTTAGAGTTTAAAACTCTAATGCTGGCTGAAAAAGTTCAGTTTAGGGTTTAAAACCCTAATGCTGACTAAAAAGAAAATTCAGTTTAGGGTTTAAAACCCTAATGCTGATTGCATGGAAAAGCTCAGTTTAGAGTTTAAAACTCTAATGCTGGCTGAAAGGAAAAAGTTCAGTTTAGGGTTTAAAACCCTAATGCTGACTAAAAGGAAAATTCAGTTTAGGGTTTAAAACCCTAATGCTGATTGCATGGAAAAGCTCAGTTTAGAGTTTAAAACTCTAATGCTGGCTGAAAGGAAAAAGTTCAGTTTAGGGTTTAAAACCCTAATGCTGACTAAAGGGAAATTCAGTTTAGGGTTTAAAACCCTAATGCTGATTGCATGGAAAAACTCAGTTTAGAGTTTAACACTCTAATGCTGGCTGAAAGGAAAAAGTTCAGTTTAGGGTTTAAAACCCTAATGCTGACTAAAAGGAAAATTCAGTTTAGGGTTTAAAACCCTAATGCTGATTGCATGGACAAGCTCAGTTTAGAGTTTAAAACTCTAATGCTGGCTGAAAGGAAAAAGTTCAGTTTAGGGTTTAAAACCCTAATGCTGACTAAAAAGAAAATTCAGTTTAGGGTTTAAAACCCTAATGCTGATTGCATGGAAAAGCTCAGTTTAGAGTTTAAAACTCTAATGCTGGCTGAAAGGAAAAAGTTCAGTTTAGGGTTTAAAACCCTAATGCTGACTAAAAGGAAAATTCAGTTTAGGGTTTAAAACCCTAATGCTGATTGCATGGAAAAGCTCAGTTTAGAGTTTAAAACTCTAATGCTGGCTGAAAGGAAAAAGTTCAGTTTAGGGTTTAAAACCCTAATGCTGACTAAAAGGAAAATTCAGTTTAGGGTTTAAAACCCTAATGCTGATTGCATGGACAAGCTCAGTTTAGAGTTTAAAACTCTAATGCTGGCTGAAAGGAAAAAGTTCAGTTTAGGGTTTAAAACCCTAATGCTGACTAAAGGGAAATTCAGTTTAGGGTTTAAAACCCTAATGCTGATTGCATGGAAAAGCTTAGTTTAGAGTTTAAAACTCTAATGCTGGCTGAAAGGAAAAAGTTCAGTTTAGGGTTTAAAACCCTAATGCTGACTAAAAGGAAAATTCAGTTTAGGGTTTAAAACCCTAATGCTGATTGCATGGACAAGCTCAGTTTAGAGTTTAAAACTCTAATGCTGGCTGAAAGGAAAAAGTTCAGTTTATGGTTTAAAACCCTAATGCTGACTAAAAGGAAAATTCAGTTTAGGGTTTAAAACCCTAATGCTGATTGCATGAAAAAGCTCAGTTTAGAGTTTAAAACTCCAATGCTGGCTGAAAGGAAAAGTTCAGTTTAAGGTTTAAAACCCTAACGCTGATTAAAAGAAAATTCAGTTTAGGGTTTAAAACCCTAATGCTGATTGCATGGAAAAGCTCAGTTTAGAGTTTAAAACTCTAATGCTGGCTGAAAGGAAAAGTTCAGTTTAAGGTTTAAAACCCTAATGCTGACTAAAAGAAAATTCAGTTTAGGGTTTAAAACCCTAATGCTGATTGCATGGACAAGCTCAGTTTAGAGTTTAAAACTCTAATGCTGGCTGAAAGGAAAAAGTTCAGTTTAGGGTTTAAAACCCTAATGCTGACTAAAAGGAAAATTCAGTTTAGGGTTTAAAACCCTAATGCTGATTGCATGGAAAAGCTCAGTTTAGAGTTTAAAACTCTAATGCTGGCTGAAAGGAAAAAGTTCAGTTTAGGGTTTAAAACCCTAATGCTGACTAAAAGGAAAATTCAGTTTAGGGTTTAAAACCCTAATGCTGATTGCATGGAAAAGCTCAGTTTAGAGTTTAAAACTCTAATGCTGGCTGAAAAAGTTCAGTTTAGGGTTTAAAACCCTAATGCTGACTAAAAAGAAAATTCAGTTTAGGGTTTAAAACCCTAATGCTGATTGCATGGAAAAGCTCAGTTTAGAGTTTAAAACTCTAATGCTGGCTGAAAGGAAAAAGTTCAGTTTAGGGTTTAAAACCCTAATGCTGACTAAAAGGAAAATTCAGTTTAGGGTTTAAAACCCTAATGCTGATTGCATGGAAAAGCTCAGTTTAGAGTTTAAAACTCTAATGCTGGCTGAAAGGAAAAAGTTCAGTTTAGGGTTTAAAACCCTAATGCTGACTAAAGGGAAATTCAGTTTAGGGTTTAAAACCCTAATGCTGATTGCATGGAAAAACTCAGTTTAGAGTTTAACACTCTAATGCTGGCTGAAAGGAAAAAGTTCAGTTTAGGGTTTAAAACCCTAATGCTGACTAAAAGGAAAATTCAGTTTAGGGTTTAAAACCCTAATGCTGATTGCATGGACAAGCTCAGTTTAGAGTTTAAAACTCTAATGCTGGCTGAAAGGAAAAAGTTCAGTTTAGGGTTTAAAACCCTAATGCTGACTAAAAAGAAAATTCAGTTTAGGGTTTAAAACCCTAATGCTGATTGCATGGAAAAGCTCAGTTTAGAGTTTAAAACTCTAATGCTGGCTGAAAGGAAAAAGTTCAGTTTAGGGTTTAAAACCCTAATGCTGACTAAAAGGAAAATTCAGTTTAGGGTTTAAAACCCTAATGCTGATTGCATGGAAAAGCTCAGTTTAGAGTTTAAAACTCTAATGCTGGCTGAAAGGAAAAAGTTCAGTTTAGGGTTTAAAACCCTAATGCTGACTAAAAGGAAAATTCAGTTTAGGGTTTAAAACCCTAATGCTGATTGCATGGACAAGCTCAGTTTAGAGTTTAAAACTCTAATGCTGGCTGAAAGGAAAAAGTTCAGTTTAGGGTTTAAAACCCTAATGCTGACTAAAGGGAAATTCAGTTTAGGGTTTAAAACCCTAATGCTGATTGCATGGAAAAGCTTAGTTTAGAGTTTAAAACTCTAATGCTGGCTGAAAGGAAAAAGTTCAGTTTAGGGTTTAAAACCCTAATGCTGACTAAAAGGAAAATTCAGTTTAGGGTTTAAAACCCTAATGCTGATTGCATGGACAAGCTCAGTTTAGAGTTTAAAACTCTAATGCTGGCTGAAAGGAAAAAGTTCAGTTTATGGTTTAAAACCCTAATGCTGACTAAAAGGAAAATTCAGTTTAGGGTTTAAAACCCTAATGCTGATTGCATGAAAAAGCTCAGTTTAGAGTTTAAAACTCCAATGCTGGCTGAAAGGAAAAGTTCAGTTTAAGGTTTAAAACCCTAACGCTGATTAAAAGAAAATTCAGTTTAGGGTTTAAAACCCTAATGCTGATTGCATGGAAAAGCTCAGTTTAGAGTTTAAAACTCTAATGCTGGCTGAAAGGAAAAGTTCAGTTTAAGGTTTAAAACCCTAATGCTGACTAAAAGAAAATTCAGTTTAGGGTTTAAAACCCTAATGCTGATTGCATGGACAAGCTCAGTTTAGAGTTTAAAACTCTAATGCTGGCTGAAAGGAAAAAGTTCAGTTTAGGGTTTAAAACCCTAATGCTGACTAAAGGGAAATTCAGTTTAGGGTTTAAAACCCTAATGCTGATTGGCTGGGGATAGAGCTTTAGAATGCTATACGATCATCTTTCTGAGTTTTCTTGTTTTAATAGAAAAATAAGAGGGAGTTTTGCGGGAACTTACCTTTTGAGTGAATTCCTTATTGCCAAAATGTTTCTTGTACCCGTGTACCTTCTTCTTTGGGCGACACCTGCTTCTTGCACGGTTGTCTTGGATTAATACCTGTTTCGACTTAAAGAACAATTGTTAGTTCGAAAATGACGGTCGGTTCGGTGACCTTGATCGTTCCCGGTTGCTTTGTTGCGTCTTCATTTCTGTTGTGAAGTCCCGCCATTGATTTGATTCATATGCCGAAACCTTTTAGACCGCTCAGGCTTGTGTTTCCAGATTCTGTGATGATTTGCCTCGTAAGGCTCTTTTTCTTTTCTCTTTTTTTTGTGTCCCGTTTTGCTTGGAGGTTCTCAACGGGGATTTTATTGGAGGTATTTTGTGGGGATTTGTACAAAAGGGAAGCTCTGTGGGGAATATTTACAAAGTGGATTCTTTGTGTGGATTTTTGTACAATGGGCATGCTGGGGATTTATTTCAAAGTGGGATTTCTAGGATTTGTTGGGGTAAGCTTGTTGGGGAATGTTTACAAAAGGACTCGCTGGGATGTGCTGGGGAGATTCTATTTTTTTTTTTATATTGAGGAGATTTTGTGGGAGATTGTACAAGACTCTGTTGGGATTTGTACAGGGGGAGACTCTGTGGGGATTTGTCCGAAGGTGGACTTGCTGGGGAAGATTTCAAGATTTCTCTCTTTTTCCTTTACTCCGGAACACCATCAAACGTCATGATTCATCATGCTTGGGTAATCATATCAACGAGATGAGGTGCTTTCCTTCATGAGACGGGATTCCGTGCAAACAAACCATGCCACCTACTCTTTCCG
Source organism: Nicotiana sylvestris (assembly GCF_000393655.2). Taxonomy (NCBI): domain Eukaryota; kingdom Viridiplantae; phylum Streptophyta; class Magnoliopsida; order Solanales; family Solanaceae; genus Nicotiana; species Nicotiana sylvestris. Next base: position 133,655,111 of record NC_091063.1, read on the forward strand.
GTGTGTCCTGAACTCGGGGTTAAAATGCAAAAGGGATTCGAAAAGAAACAAAGCAGGGGAAAACAAATCAGAAAAGGAATACCCTTTTCGGGACGAGAAAGACTTATCTGAGGAAGATAACGCTGGCTTTAAATGACATGACATGCTCTTTGGACTGGACGTCCGACCTTCCATGAACTTGCGTTTTCCTGAACCAGAACAGATCTGTGATTCCAAAACCGGTGGAACTTTGCCGAGACCTTCTTGGGGTGGCGTCATTCCTTTTCGGCCAACAGCGCCCTTTGCGGGTTTTCACTGGCTGACCTCTCTCATTTCTCTTCCTGTCATCGCTTGATAGCACTCTTTGCGAGTTTTTACTAAACAAGCTCTCTCATTTTGGTTTCTCTACTCCCGTCGCCTCGTGGTGCCCGAAGGTTTTCACCGCCGAGACTCTCTCATTTTATTTCTCTCAACTCAGGGTGTGCCGGTTTCCATTTGTGATGCTTATTGGTTTCCCACTATCTTTGGTAATTGATTTGAAGGCTTGTACTTGGTAAAGAGAGGTAGCTGATACTAAACTTCTCAAGTGTCCGACATGCCCCGGTTTTCAATTTCAGGGTGGATGGGATTTTGTTGTTGGTGTGACTGAACCTCAGGGAGAGGCTGCCTACGTATCCTTTCGGAATCAAGTCAAACGTAGTTCAGGCCTCAATCAACGTTTTGTTTTGTTTTGTTTTTTTTTTTTTTTTTGTAAGCGGCTCAAAAGTTGGTAGAGAGAATTGGGTAGTGTTTGGGGAGCAGTGGGGAATAAACACCTTCGCCATTTTCAACGTGTCAGGACCACTTGGAGTATGATCTAGACGTAGTACCTCTTGACTGCATCTGCATTCACCGCTGTGTCAGGGTCATTTCCTTCGATATCACCTAAATACAATGCTCCTCTTGGCAATATTTTCCTTACGATGTATGGGCCTTTCCAATTTGGGGCAAACTTTCCTTTTGCTTCTTCATGATGCGGCAGAATACGCCTCAGTACCAATTGTCCTACTTCGAAATTCCGAGGTCGGACTTTCTTGTTGTAAGCACGGGCCATCCTTCGTTGGTATAACTGTCCGTGACAAACTGCAGCCATCCGCTTTTCATCAATCAACGTCAATTGCTCCAGTCGAGTCTTAACCCACTCGCTGTCCTCGATTTCTGCTTCGACAATGATTCGAAGTGAAGGAATCTCTACCTCTGCCGGTATTACAGCTTCGGTCCCATAAACCAAAAGATAAAGGAGTTGCTCCCACCGATGTGCGCACCGTAGTGCGGTACCCCAATAATGCAAAAGGTAACTGCTCATGCCACTGTCGGGAACTTTGTATTGTTTTCCTCAAAATCTTCTTGATGTTTTTATTTGCAGCTTCCACAGCACCATTGGCTTTTGGCCGATAAGGAGTGGAATTCCTGTGTGTTATCTTGAATTGCTCGCACACATCTCCCATCAAGTGACTGTTCAAGTTTGCTGCATTATCTGTAATGATAGTCGCAGGAATACCGAAGCGACAGATAAGATTTGAGTGTACAAAATCCACCACAGCTTTCTTGGTGACCGACTTGAGAGTGACGGCTTCTACCCATTTTGTGAAGTAATCGATGGCAACCAGTATAAACCTGTGTCCATTCGAAGCCTTTGGTTCAATTGGTCCAATGACGTCCATGCCCCAAGCGACAAATGGCCAAGGTGCGGACATGGGATGCAGTTCCGTGGGAGGTGCATGAATCAAATTACCGTGCACCTGACACTGATGACACTTCCGAACAAAGCTAAAGCAATCCTTCTCCATGGTCATCCAGTAATAACCTGCTCTAAGGATCTTCTTTGCTAAGACATACCCGTTCATGTGAGGTCCGCACACACCTGCGTGTACTTCGTGCATGATCTTTTTCGCTTCCTCGATATCGACACATCTTAGGAAGATTGAGGTCCGGAGTCCTCTTATATAACAAATCACCGCTCAAAAAGAAACCACTTGCATGTCGCCTAATGGTCCTCTTTTGATCTCCAGTAGCGTGCTCGGGGTATTCTTGTGTCTTCAGGAATTTCTTGATGTCATGGTACCAAGGCTGCGTATTTGATCCCGCCTCGATTACACTGCAGTAACCGTGTCTTTCCTTGATTTGGATTTCCAAAGGATCGACGTGGGCGTTGCCCGGGTAGGGTAACATAGAAGCCAGAGTAGCAAGTGCATCTGCCAATTCATTGTGACACCTTGGAATATACCTGAACTCTATTGAGGTAAAGCGCTTGCTGAGGTCCTCCACATGTTGTCGGTATGGGATAAGTTTGACATCCCGAGTTTCCCATTCGCCTTGAACTTGTCGGATGATCAGGTCAGAATCTCCCATAATCAGTAAGTCTTCGACATCCTGATCGATTGCCATATGCATGCCCATAATGCAGGCTTCATACTCAGCTGTATTGTTTGTGCAAAAGAAACGCAGTCTAGCTGTGGCGGGATAATGCTGACCAGAAGGCGAGATCAAGATTGCCCCAATCCCTACACCCTTGGCGTTCACGGCTCCGTCAAAGAACATCTTCCAAACGTGAGCTTCCTCCGAGATTATTTCTACGGTGTTTACTTCTTCATCTGGGAAGTAGGTATCCAATGGCTGGTATTCCTCATCGATCGGATTTTCGGCCAAATGATCTGCTAACGCCTGGGCTTTCATTGCCGTGCGAGTGACATAAACTATGTCGAATTCCGTAAGCAAGATTTGCCACTTAGCCAGTCTCCCAGTAGGCATTGGCTTCTGAAATATATACTTCAAAGGATCCAACCTGCTTATGAGGAATGTAGTGTGGGCTTGGAGATAATGTCTCAGCTTTTGTGCAACCCATGTGAGAGCGCAGCATGTCCTTTCCAACAGTGTGTATTTGGCCTCGTAACCGGTGAATTTCTTGCTCAGGTAGTAGATTGCTTGCTCCTTCTTTCCGGTTATGTCGTGTTGCCCGAGGACGCAACCGAAAGAGTTCTCCAAGACTGTCAGATACAAGAAAAGTGGCCTCCCTGGTTCTGGAGGGACCAAGACTGGGGGATTCGAAAGGTATTCTTTGACTTTATCAAAGGCTTCTTGACACTCTGTTGTCCACTTAATCGCCGCATCTTTCCTTAACAGCTTGAATATGGGCTCACACGTGCTTGTGAGCTGGGCAATAAACCGACTGATGTAGTTCAACCTGCCCAACAGACTCATCACGTCTTTCTTTGTTCTTGGAGGAGGCAAATCTCTGATGGATTTTATCTTAGTTGGATCTAGCTCGATACCTCTCCTGCTTACGATGAAACCCAAAAGTTTGCCCGACGGAACTCCGAAAGCGCATTTGGCTGGATTTAGCTTCAAGTCATACTTCCTTAGCCTCTCGAAGAATTTCCTCAAGTCTTGGATGTGGTTATCCTGCGTCCTGGACTTGACTATCACATCGTCCACGTACACCTCTATTTCCTGATGCATCATGTCATGGAAAATGGTGGTCATGGCCCTCATGTAAGTAGCCCCAGCATTCTTTAGACCAAATGGCATGACCCGATAACAGTAGGTGCCCCAAGGCATGGTGAAAGCAGTTTTCTCGGCGTCCTTCTCATCCATCAGCACCTGATGATACCCGGCATAACAATCTACAAAAGATTGTATTTCGTGTTTGGCGCAATTGTCAACGAGGATGTGGATGTTGGGCAGCGGGAAATTATCTTTAGGACTTGCTCTGTTCAGATCTCGGTAATCTACACATACCCGAGTTTTCCCGTCCTTTTTCGGTACTGGAACCACATTCGCCAACCATGTTGTGTATTGGACTACCCGGATCACTCCTGTTTTCAGTTGCTTGGTGATCTCCTCTTTAATTTTGTCACTGACCTCGGTTTTGAACTTTCGTTGCTTTTGTTGAACCGGAGGACAATCAGGATGAATCGGCAATTTGTGAACCACTAGATCGACACCTAGTCCCGGCATGTCATCATATGACCAAGCAAACACGTCTTTAAATTCAAGAAGAAGTTGAATTATCGCCTCTCGCGTTTTCTTGTCCGTGTGAATGCTTATCTTGGTCTCCCGGATTTCTTCCGGGGTTCCTAAATTTACCGGTTCAGTGTCATTCAGATTTGGCTTAGGTTTATTCTCGAAATATTCCAACTCTCGGTTTATCTCCCTAAAAGCCTCTTCCGCATCATATTCTGGTTCTGGGTTCATTAATTCGCAGTTAAATAGCTCATTGTGATCTGGGCGTGAAGTCCGCAAGCATGTCATATTTAAAGCCGCATTATTAGGACTGAAAAGGAAGATAAGAGGAAAAGTAATAAAATCAGAACAAAAGAAAGAATAGGAAAGCAATGATGATTTTTTTTTATTTTCTTTGGAAAATTGGAAGACAACAACGTTTACAACTAGGAATTCGGAACAACAATTGAAAAGAAGAAAACGTTCAAGTTATGTCCCGGAGATAACTTGTGATACAGGAAAGGTGGCAGGACAGGTCTACCCGGACTTCCGTCTAGTTGGGAATGGCGTGATCTCCCAGTTTTGGAGCTTGGCGTTTGGCCCCATGTACATCATCTCAGCAGTGCTCGTGCCTTCGCCTGGTTGAACCATGTGGACCTCGTAGAGCATTTCCCTCATTGCCCCACATATTTCCTCGATTTCCTCAACTGTGAAGACCTCATCTTCTTCTTCTTCAGTGTACCTTGGCCTGACAAAAGTCGCATGTAAATCCGGCAGTGGTTGAGGCAACTTCCAGCCCTCATTTCTCCTTTTCTTTGCCCATTTTTCGTCTGCTGGAGTAGGTTTGAAACCTAGTCCAAAAGGTTTCTTGATGACTGGTAAAGTAATGGGTTCCGTCATTCCCTGAAGGGTTCGTCCAAGCCCCTTCCCTGGCCTAAATCCGTGTCGGATCATCTCTTTGGCCACCATAACCGAAGCGTTAGACAAGAAAGGCTGGGGGCAAGGTACTCCCTCTTCGTGCTGCTCTGCCAATACCACCTCGAAAGCTTGATAGACCGTATGCTCACTCCCTTCTCTTGGTTCAAGATACGGGATAGATGGGTCCCGATAAATGGCATGTTCATCTTCTCCATGGACCACGATCTCTTGGTCTTCATACTCGAACTTCACCATCTGGTGAAGAGTAGAAGGCACGGCTCCTGCCGCATGGATCCAAGGCCTGCCAAGGAGGAAATTGTAAGATGTGTCCATGTCGATCACTTGGAAAGTGACTCGAAATTCGACTGGTCCTATGACCAGCAGCAGGTCTATTTCTCCCATGGTGTCTCTCTTGATACCATCGAAAGCTCTTACGCAGACGTTGTTGGGTCGGATTCTTCCGGTCTCAATTTCCATTCTTTGCAGCGTGGAGAGCGGGCAAATGTCAACACCTGATCCCCCATCCAGCATCACCCGCTTGACATAGTAGTCCTCACATTTGACTGTTAAATGCAATGCCTTGTTGTGTGCTGCTCCTTCCGGGGGTAGATCGTTCTTGCTGAAGGAGATTTGGTTGACGGCGAAGAATCTTTCTGTCATCCGCTCTAATTGCTCCACCGAGGTTTCAACCGGCACATATGCCTCATTCAGGGTCTTCAGTAAGATCTTTTGATGCTCGGCCGATCTTGTCAATAATGATAGCATGGACACCTGCTCAGGGTGCTTGCGCAACTGATCTATCACTTCGTAATCCGGCATCTTCATTTGTTGGAAGAACACTTCCGCTTCTTCAACACTCACGGGCTCCTTTGGAGGGAAGCGCCTTTGTGTGGCGTTGTTCAGTTCTTGGGTATTTGAGTACCCTCCAACGAAAGTATTTTCTGGAAGTTCTTCCATGACCTCCTTACCTTTGTATGTTACCAAAGTCTTTTGATAATTCCACGGCACTGTGGACGGGTTGGTCATTGGCTTTTGTGGCACGCGTCCGATAACCACTGGCTCATTCAGCCGAGGTGGTTGAATCGTCCCCCGGACCACATAGGCCCCTTTTGGCACATACATAGGTTTTGTCTTTTTGATCCCGAAGTTCTGCGTCTTCTTGGCTTGACCTCGCGGTATGTAAAGAACTCCACCCTTTGCTGGTACTACTTTCTTCTCCACCTTCTTTTCAGGCTTGCTTTCTGCAGCCTTGGCCTCCTCCCCCCTTTCTGATTTCTGGTCTATTTCAGGCCTCCTCCCTGTGTCGACAATGGCAATTATGGCTTTCAAGGCAGGGTCGAACTCTTTGTCTTCACAAATCATGCCGATCAGCGGCCCATTATTGTGAGCGGGCAATGGATTGTTAGTTACATTTGGGATCTCTTCGTCCCTTAGCACTATCTTCCCCTGCTCTATCAAATTTTCGACCACTCTTTTCAATGACCAGCAGTCGTTTGTATCATGTCCTTCGGCCCCTGAATGATAGGCGCATCTGACTCCGGCTTTGTAAGAAGGAGATGTCGGGTTTTGCCTCGTTTGGGGAATTGGTTGCAAGAAACCCAACTGGACTAGCTTAGGGAACAATGTAGAGTATTGTTCACCGATGGGCGTGAAAGTCCGCCGTCGAGGTGGCTCCTGGGGGCGGTAGTTATTCTGCGGGGGTTGTGGGTTATAGTGGTTGCGGTAAGGAGGCTGATTTCTGGGAGGTGGAGCTGGGCCTCGGTTGGCTTGTTGTGGTGGATGGTTATAAGGTTGGGCATTCATGACCATATAAGGTTGATGAGCATATGCCACATTTGAGTGGGGGTAGTAGTGTTGTGGGGCCCTTTCCGGAAAATGGGGCCTGGGATGACGATACTCCCTTGCTTCAGAGGCTGCCATAGCCGTTTCTTCCTTCTTCTTTCCCCTTGTCGTTCCTCCCGACCCGCTTTGGACGGCCTGAGAGGTTGCCCTTATGGCTGCTTGACTCAAAATCCTTCCCGTTTTCAACCCATTCTCTACCATCTCTCCTATCTTGATCGCTTCTGCGAATGGCTTACCCATGGCCGACATCATGTTTTGGAAATAGTCAGACTCTTGAGCTTGGAGAAAGGTGGTGACCATTTCCACTTCATCCATGGGGGGCTTCACCCTCGACGCCTGTTCACGCCATTTAATAGCGTACTCTCTAAAGCTTTCCGAAGGCTTCTTCTTCAAATTCGACAGAGAGTTTCGGTCTGGCGCAATGTCGATGTTATACTGGAATTGCTTTACAAAATCTCTGGCGAGATCATCCCATATATGCCATCGGGACATTTCCTGATCCATATACCATTCTGAAGCTATCCCTACTAAGCTTTCCCCAAAATATGCCATGAGCAGTTCTTCTTTTCCGCCGGCTCCCCGCAATTGGTTGCAGTATTTCTTAAGATGTGCAATGGGGTCACCGTGCCCATCGTATTTCTCGAATTTGGGGGTCTTGAAACCCGTTGGCAGGTGCACGTGAGGGAACATGCACAGGTCGGCGTAAGAGACGCTCTTTTGTCCGCTCAACCCTTGCATATTCTTCAAACTTTGTTCAAGGCTTCTCATTCTCTTAGCAATCTCATTTTGTTCCGCAATCCTGGGGTTCTGATCCTGTCCCGGTGCGAGTTCGCACTGAGGCGGTAGAGGATTATTGTTGGTAGCGAACCTGGTTGGTTCCATTGAGAATGATGGTGCTTGGAATGTAAAAGAGGACGAGTCAAAGCTTGGCTTGTATGTGGCAGGCTGCGCCGTAGCTGGGCAAAGCGATGCAGTAAAGATGTTCATGCTTGCATCAGTGGCCGACATTCGGGGATGAGGCTCAGAAGGTGATCCTGCGGAGAAGGCGGAGGTGGCTGGGTACCCGAATGGGGTAGCAGGGTAATTTATGGGGACATTAGAAGTCCCACCTGACCTGGAGAATAATTCAGGGAATCCGGGGACGACACTTGGCGGCTCTTTCCCATTGTTCCAGTCATCCAGCATTTCCAACATGCGGAGCCGTAGGATTCTATTTTCTTCCGCAGTTGCGGATTCAGGCGTGAGGACGGCTGAGATTGAGCTCTCCTCAGAGACGGGGACTGTTTGCAATGGAATTTCCGAAGACATTTCCACACTTCCTTTTGACCTGGTGAAGTAAGTGTGAGTACTGCTTCTGGTCCTAACAGCAGGTAGTTGAACACCTCTCCTTGATCTCGTGAAGTATGAATGCGAGGCCAGACTTTCACCAAACCAACCGTCTTTTCAAAAGAACCCTGGAAAAAAAATGCTCAATGACAAACGCACGGTTAATTCTGCAGCCAATAATAGATAGTTAATCTCACGTTGGGCATGATGCACCTATACAGTTAAGTGGATTACTATATGTCTGCTACGAGAGCATGCGTCATTCCGGTACTTTTCCTCTTATTTCCCTTTTTTTTTCTTTTCTTTTGTTTTCCTTTTATTTTATTTACATTTATTTTTCTTTTATATTTTTTTTGTAGCAAAAGAACATGCGATCGGATCCGATGAGGATTGCCTACGTATCACGATACTCACGTGAATCAGATCATTACGTAGTTCGAAAACACAAATGAGCGTGAAAGAAGCAAACTCTTTATTATTGAAGCAGTCTATTACAAACTACATTTTGCAAAAGAAAAAGCAAACTTTGAAAATAAACCTAGACTCAAAAATAGACTAAAAATCACCCTGATGAAAAAACAGGCAGAAGATGCTAAGATACAGATTTGACCTATGAATGCATTATGGTTTTAAAAATTGGTTTCCGCGGGGCGTCGTTCGGCCTCGCCGCGGTCCTAGGCGTGAGATCCCTCTCAAGTTGCTCTAGCTCGTGCATAGTCTGCTTGACATAACCCATTACTGCCGAGAGGACGGTAGCGCTGGACATGTTCTCACATCGTAGGCATCGTCTGGTGATGGCATGGGCAATGGCCTTGATCCTATCTCTGGTTTGCTTCTTCTCTACGAGCAGGCGTTTTGTCTGATCGCTGCATATCTTGAAAACTTGAGCATCTTGTACATGCTGATGCTTCAGTCGTCGTACTTCCAACTTCATCTGGGCTATTGAGTCATACCAGTATCTGCTCTCAATTTGGAAATCCTTGGCCTGATTAGCTGCTTTGATCTCAAGTGCAGCCATCTCTCTCTTTATCTTAGCAACAGTCTTCTCATGGTCGCTTTTCAATCGATTCAGGTACCTGCGATGCTTATCCGTTCTTGTATCCCACTGTGCTTTGAGCTCTGCTATGATGTTTTCAGATTTCTCCAAACCATCTCGCCATTCCCTGATTTCACCTTTTAGCCCTTTTATCAGCTGCTCGTCCGATCGACGCCTTGGTTGTCTATCTGCATCCAACCTTATCTGTTTGATCTGGGCTCTGAGCATTTCATTTTCTTGAATCAACCTGTTCCGCTCTCCCAGATCGGTAGCAACTTGCACGTTGTGTTCATATTTCAATTTTTCCACTTGTTGCTTTAACCTGCTGATTTCGGTGCAATAGCCTCTTTCTTTTGCTAACCAATCCCACTGCTTTTGTGATGATTCGGTAAAATTCCGGATGTGGGGTCTCTTAGCTGGCCTTTCATGCTCGAGTTCCCTTCTGTACCATGCAAGGTAACCTGGCGCCGTTTCTCCTTTGGCTTGATCCCGCACGCAAGTATCTGATTTCAAATATTGACCCTCATTCCAGATTTGGCGAATCTTTGCTTCTGGGAACTGTCCGTTAGGACTTATCTCAATTGCTTGAGTGCTTAGATCTTCCTCATGAGGTACTGTCTGGCATCTTCCGAACTGTCTTAAAACTCGGCAGGGTGCGTAAGGTTGAATGCTCTTAAGCCCCATCAGCAAGAAATGAGTTTTAGCCGCTGACATATATAAGACCTCATCAACGGGCAACCATCCCAACTTCCATTGTATTTGGCTGGCAGTAAGAGCTTGAAAGAACGAGGTCCAAGCCAGGACTCCTTCGGGCAAACTGATCTCTTTGGCTCTCGCGTAAGATTCTTCTATGCGGGTCTTTTCCGGGGAACCATGGCTCAAAATCTCGGAATGATGGCAAAGGTGCTCGGTCATCCATATCTGCAGGAGCAAGTTACAACCTTCGAAGAAATTTCCCCCAGCTTTACAAGCTGTGAGAGCTCGAAAGATGTCGGATACCACCATAGGCGCGAGAGTACTGTCACTTTGCGTGAGTAAAGTGCTGACGACCCCAGATATCTTCAAATCAATGTTTCCATCTTTCCTGGGAAATACCAGAAGACCCAGAAACGTTATCATGAACGCCACCCGTCTGTGCTCGTCCCACTTCTGACGAACTCCTTTGCTGCACAGTTTGTTGATTGGATTATTGAATCCCCCCTCGTGACCGTATCTATCATATATGAAGCATGGAGTACAGAATCCGGCTGCTAGATCCGGGTTGTGGACTGTTCTAGGTATTTTCAATGAATCCAGGAACCGATGTACCGTGACGACTCTTGGGGCGACCAAGTATTTTTCCCTCAACGGAAGTTCAGTATTCCCGATGTATCCGGCCATTTCTTCCAAAGTTGGGGTGAGCTCAAAATCAGAGAAATGGAAAACATTGTGCGCCGGGTCCCAATAGGTAACCAAAGCTCTTATGATATCTCCCCGAGGCTGGATTTCCAACAGACCCACAAGACCTTTCAGATTTTTCTTAACCTCATTTTGCCCTTCAACACCTAGATCATTCCACCATAGCCGTAACTTGATAGGGATTTTGGTCATTATTGAAAAATGTTCATTTTGCATCGTGCTCATCCTGCACATTTATTAAGGTGATTTTAACAAAAATGACTGACTCAAAATATTTTACAGAGGGGACCAAGCTTTGAACACGGCCTTTAAGCACTTCGGGGACGAAGATTTTAAGGCTGTGTGGGTCTAAAAATGCTAAGCAAAACCCAAAAGTGGCTATTTATGCAAAGTCAGCCTTCCGGCGTCCCTTTCGGGAACATTCGGCTATTCATGTCAAAACAGCATCACCTGACTTATTTATGACTCTTTAAAAATTTGAAACATATTTTTTTTGATTTTGGCTATTTTAGCAAAATGGGGGTTGATCCCGACGAGGGTTGCCTACGTATCTCACATCCGGTGAGAATCAAACCAGCGTAGTTCGGGTATCGTAACATAGGAAAAAAAAAATCGATTAAAACTTAGAAATCAGGAATGCGTATTTTTTTACATTTTTTTTTTGAAAAGAGATAAAGATTAAAGAAACTTTTTTTTTTTTTTATATATTATTATTTTTTTTTAAGAAAAATTTGGACTATTAGTCTGAATTCATAAAAGGGGTACTACGAAAGAAACAACTCATTTTTTTTGAATTATGAATTTTCGATTTTTTTTTTACTTTTAAAATAAATACCTTTTCTTTTTTTTTTTTGATCTTTGAAAGTGATAAAAGAAAAATTTTTGTATATATTTTTTTTAACAACTCTCAATAAACAAAACAGTTTTTTTTTTTTTTTTTAGAAAAATTCCGGCGAGGTTTTGACACTACTTGGACATTGGTCTTATTTTCCAAAAATAAGTAATTATCTCCCCTGCGCTGCTATTTTCCCTTCTTTTTTTTAACAACCGGTCGACATGCGGAACCGAAGCAAATAAATGCATAACACAGATAGGAATGCAGCATGATGGTCTTTCCATTTCAGGTTGCCTGTCCTAGACGGACCCAACCCCTGTGTTGAGTCCCCTAAGTCAAATGCCATATGATGCAAATAAGCGTTCCTACTAGGGATCCGGCATGAAGTTTCGTTATACTAGGTTTAAACCTTGGTATTTGCCCTAGACTGTGTACCCGAGCGGACAACTCGAGTCGAGGAGGGGGCTACGTACCGGGGACCCGCGAGATCGTCCGGCTTTGTAACTTGTCCGACCTCTTTCTTATTTCAAGTATTGACACTAACAGAATAGGGAGTCTCGACCAGCGAGCTTCTCCCCGGAGGTAAGAAAAGAAGGGTTTCGGCACAGTTTATATACAGTTCAGATAATATCAAAAGCGGTAAAAGACAACATTTAGCACTTTTATGCAAAACATGTAATAAAGATCAGATAATAAAGCCAAATATAACAATTATTCTAAGCTCGAATTCTTGGACCCTGAACCAGTGTTCTGGGAGCACTTCCCCAGCAGAGTCGCCAGAGCTGTCACACCTCCTTTTTGCGCGCCCGCCCCGAAGGGTTAGAAATGCGCGGGTGGAGTTTTTCCAATTTAAGTGACAATATTCGAAATGGGATTATTTATTTAATTCAGAGTCGCCACTTGGGAAAGGTTTGGCTTTTGGTGTCCCAAGTCACCGGTTTATCTTGAATCCCAAATCGAGGAAATTTTCGACTTTTCCAAATGAAGTCTGCGAACCAGAAATTCTAAGTAAGGAATTCTGTTGACCCGAGGGAAGGTGTTAAGCACCCTCGAATCCCGTGGTTCTAGCACGGTCGCTTAAATTGTTATAATGGCTAAATATCTGATTTAAATACATGTTGTGACTTATGTGCTTTTATTAAGTTTTAACCGCTTTTATTATTATCATTTATTTTTATAGAATTGCAACGTCGTGAAAACGTATCTCGAACCACGTCACAATCAATGCACCCGTAATTGTTAACACATTTCGACTCCATTGAGATTTGAAATTGGGTCACATAAATGCGCACCCGAATTTAGGAATGTAATTTGATTAAGTCGCGCCTAAAGAATCTAACGCGTTATTGTCTTCGGGGAGGGGAGTGGAATTCACTAAACAGCCCGTCCCAAATTCTAAGTATTTATTATGACCAATTATTGAGGGCCCCGCAATTTGCCTTTTGATTCGGCGAGGCTCGTCTCATTATTTTAGAAGGGTACCCTACAAGGACTACATTTTTACTACATTTATCTTTAAAGGGAAGGATGATGCCGAATTTTGCTGGTTTAGACAAATACGGACTGAATCCTTATTATGTTTGCCGAACCTAAACTTGTTTGATTACCTGATTGATTGTTCATGAGGTGAAAGCTACGACATTCTTTGTCTTCAACAAGTGAATATGCTTATTAATTCGCTAAGTGAGATTGCAAACAAACTAACAACATATATTGAGTTATGTTTTAACGACCTCCAAGTTCTATTCTTAACACTCTAACCTATTTGAAATTGATAAAGAAATCGGATGTATTATTAGGAAAAATGACTACTAATTGAACTCAAAATGATTATTAGTTTTTCTCAACAATCATTACATCATTTCGAAATGAAGAATCTGTACCGAAACCTGATATCAAACCGGCATTGGAACAAATAAACTGACAAGCGAAACTGGCATTCATAGCCAGACTTTTAATATGACTGCATGAGAGTTTGTTTGGGATACATCTATCCCAGACCTAATACCACAGATTTGTCGATTCAGTGGTCTAGGCAGAAATACATACAAGTGTTTGCCCTGACTCTATGTTATACAGTCGTAACTAAACCAAACAGTATTATACTGAACTGAACGTATCCCAAATCAAACATGCTGTCTATCATATTGTTATTGCTATTGAACAGCGCTATCTAACAGTCCATCTCAGCAGAATGTATGCTAGTTTTATACAAAGTGTTTGCAGTTTGCAGTAAAATACAATCCCACTAACATTCGACCTATTTTTAACACCAATGTTATAACATGAACAGCTGTTCTTTTCTTTATTTCAACTTCAAACTTTCAACAATACAAAGTTTCAGAGGTTGTGTACCTGGAAATATTTGACAATTGAAGGAAAGGGGGAGTCAGCAGAATATAATGACAACAAAATGCAGCAGCAATCACAGCACTATCAGTAGCAGCAGGGCAGAAATAGCAGCAGACAAAGCAATACAGCAAGAACCCAGCTCGAGTGCAGAGATGCAAATATAGCCAATAGAAAGCAATAGCCAAATAACAGCAACACCCAGTGGAGTAGAATCAGAAACTCCAGATAGTAGTAGACCAATGAAAGCACTCAACTAATAGACACAACTGAGATTTCAAAGGATCAAAATTGGCTTGAACAAATTGAAACAACTGAAAACCCAATAACAATAGGAGGAAGAAGGTTTCTGATTGTTGGTTGTATAGCTTCTATCCCTTAACCTCTCTCTATCTCTGTTTGTGTTTTTCCTATTCAGCTCTTAAGGTTCAATGTCTATCCTTTTGTGTGTGTGTGTATGTATTTCTATCTCTCAATCCTGTCTCTAATTCTGTCTGTATCTCCAGAACTTCAACTCTCCTCTATCTATGCTCTCTCTGACCTCTATTATCCGATGGTATCCTCTTTTTTTTTTCTATCTCTGTATGTCCTCCCTTTTATAAGCTTTCACATTACCCCTTTTACAGCCTGTTTAGACCAACAGAAACCCCCTCATGTGCTGCCCTCTTTTCAGTTCCACTTAGTCATTTAAGTATTAACCAAAACCCCATCATATTCCCTTGGCAGGCTTACTTTTGTAATGTTTATTATTTCTGAAACTAAAGTAGGGTGTGGGCAGCAGGATGTATCTGACAGCATATGCTGTCAAAACATTTTTAAATCAAACAAAAGCCTTTATGCACATGTTGTGCACAAGTGCACAAATGCACATGTTGTGCACAAGTGCACATGCCCTCCAATTCTGACTGCAACTTAAACAAAATCAAACCCTTTACACTTCTGATTCAGATTAACAACTATAAGTAGCTAAATTCAATTCCCAACTGATTCATACAATGCTAAACAGGAGCAAATCAATTTGTATATTGTTCAAACATCTGAAACTAATTGACGACATATGTCGACTCGACTATACTAGTTATAACTCGTACAATCGAGACCAAAGTCAGACATTTAACAGTATCGAACACATGATTCGAATTGTACTGACTACGCAAAATTACATGGGAAGAATCAGTTGGTCAGTTCACATTTGAAACCCAATTAATTGCACAACAAATACATATATACAAATTATCAGAACAATTAGAAGAAAGACTCAATCAAACAACAAAGGTTCAGGCGAGATGGACAGGAACAGTTGATAAAACTCAAAACACAGATTAAAAACAAAACCAGAACAAATCTTTTAAACGAACATGGACTAACATAAATAAGCAAAGAGAATCAAAACTCACCTCAAATCTTGAAAAATCAAAAGCCTTAACTCGGATTCGGACAGACCTTTCTTAAGGCTGAACGGGCTTTAATCGAAGTGTTTCTCAGATGAGAAACACTTCGATTAAGGTCCATTAGACCTTAATCTTTTAGTTTGAACAAAACACGGACCATCGACGAAGACCTTCAAAGTTCCAAAAATTAGATCCGGGATTCGTGCTTCCCTGGTCAGATTCGGACCAAACCAAGCATGGTTTGGTCACGAGGGGGTCTGGGGACTGTCTGGTGCGAAGTTGAGGTCGATTGGTGTAACTCGGGTTCCGACTCGAATCTTCAAATGAAGATTCGAGAAGGTGGGGAGGGATTCGAACTAAACGGCCAACAGATCGATGTTCAGGGCGGTGAGGGGGTTCTATGGTGTTCAGGCGGAGGTCATCGGCGTTCATGCCGCCGGGATTAATGGCGAGGGATAAGGGGGCGGCTAGGGTTTCGTGGGGAAGGAGGTGAAGACGGAAGCTGGGGTATTGGATAGGGGGCAGGGTGTGGTAGGAGGCTTATATATGGAATGGGGGGATTGATTTCAACCGTTGGATGAGACGAGATGGACGGCTTGGATCTGAAGGTTTAAACGAAACGTCGTCGTTTGGCTTAGTAGGGGTCAGAATTGGTTCGGGTAACGGGTCGGGTAGTGGGGTTACGGGTGAAAGATCCGGACCGTTGGATCGGCTTGGTTTAAACGGTTGTGATGGGTTGGCATCGAAACGACGTAGTTTTGGTGTTAAACTACGTCGTTTTATGGCCTGGGGGTGGGCTGTTTGGACTGGTGGCTTGGGCTGTCCGTTTGGGCATTATTTGTTTGGGCCAATTTTAATAAATTGGCCCAAATCCGGAAAGGCAAGCCCCCCCCCCCTTTTTTTTTTTTTATTATTATTATTATATAAAAAGAAATACAAAACTAAATAAAATCAAACACCCAATACAATTATTCACACACACGTTAAAATAATTCAAAAATGGGTAAAATTAAACAAAAAATAAAATCACGGACGAAGATGCCTATTTATGATTTTCTATTTAACGACCGGATTACGGTTTGAATTATGCAGGACACATATATTTTCGAATTTTATTTTTTTAATAAAGTAAATAAATAAAAATGGGCCGAAGTCACAAATAAATCAACAAGGTGCCGCACAGAAATTCAAAATTGTACAGCAGGGCCAATTATTATTTTTTTATTTCTTTTTGAAGCGATTGTCGTGCAAAACAAAAATCACGTGCTCACACCACCCAATTAGAAAATTAATACAATAATATTTTGTATTATAGATAAACACTGATGAAAAAATTAAAATATTGTAGAACAAAAACTAATGTATAAAGAGGAGAATAAAGATAATGTGATTTTACCCATACTTATAATTAAAATATAAAAATATAAGACTTATAGTTACCATTATGATGAGAAAAGACGTACATATACGCATAACTGAAATCATAATAAACAAAGAACAAAAAAAATAAAAAATCAAGCAATAACGTAAAAATTGTATATATTAATTAAATTTCTCTTATAGGAAATTTAAGTTAATAAATAGAAGTCATGTGGTCTAAAAGAAGACGTAAAAATTGTGTTATTATAAACCATCTCACTAAAGGTAAAACAAGAAATTTAAAGTTAAATTATTTCTAAATGTATAACATTCTTTTCGAGACAAACTTAAATGGAAAGTATAACATATAAGTTGGGACAGAAGGAGTGGTACTTTGATATAAATGTACTTTTTATTTACAAAGATAAAAATCCTTAATCAAATTTAAATATAATGACCTTAATGCAATAAATCCATGAAATTAGACTTAATTAAACCCATCCAAATCTTTTATAGTGACGGAGATAGGGCAAAAACTCTTCAGTCCCAATGGGAGATTCAAAGAGTACACAGTCCCGCAGCCACAAGTTGAAGGTTCCTCGCCATTTTCGGAACACGAGAAAGACGCAATCGTTTTTCGATAATCTGACAGAAGAACTCCTTAACGAAATACTCATTAGACTACCATACAGCAAAGAAGCAATACGATGCAAATGGTATGCAAACGCTGGTTTTCTCTAATCTCCTCTCGTTACTTCGTCACCTTTTTCATAAATCGTCGCCATAATAAAAATCTACCCTTTACCCTAGTTTTCCATGATGAACGACATGTAGAATACGTGGAGTTTCACTCCGTACAGGGTTTATCAAAACATGTGGATTTGAGATTTCTCTCAGCAGGTTGGAATAAAAGTGAAATTTGTTTAGAAGCATCCTGTGGTGACTTAATTTTATGCTCTGTGATGGATAATTACATGAAGTCATCATCTACTATGAATTATTATATCTGTAATATTGTGACTAGGGAATGGTTTGCTCTTCCTCCAGCCCCTTCAGGAAGAGAAATTTTGGTGAAAACATTGGTTTCTTGATTGAGCCTAATTTTAAGGATAATCATCAGTACATGTATCTGGTGTTACGATTTATTCCTTGTGGTAATTCTGAGTTTCTTATAGAAAAGTTTTCGTCTGAGCAAGGGAAATGGACCAAATTGGTTGTTACATCTCCCCGGATTTTGAATTGTTGGTGTAGTACTCATAAGATTTCACTTATTGCCTGTGAAAAGATGTTATTTACAATGGTTCATGAGACTAGCATTATGGTTGACTGTATTCTCGCATTTGATCCATTCAATGATCCTGCCCGATTTCTTGGTATTATTGATGTACCACTTGAGGCTCGACATATTGGTGGTGTATGTAAATTGGGTGTATGTCAAGGTCGTCTACGATTTTCTCAGATAATTTTCCTACAAGCTTCTCCAAGTAGATATCCTTCTATAAGTATATGGGAGCTTGAGGATTACAGGACGGGGAAATGGTGTTTGGTGTACAAGAAAATCCTAAATAACACAGCATTAAGATGCCCCCTCACACTCGGTAATGATTCCAAAGACATGGGTCCTCAGATTTGTGTGCTAGCTTTCCACCCAAATAATGAGAATCTTATACTCCCTCCGTTTCAATTTATGTGAACCTATTTCCTTTTTGGTCCGTGCCAAAAAGAATGACCCCTTTCCTTATTTGGAAACAATTTACCTTTATGCAATGATTTATAGCCACACAAAATATATGTGCCTCATTTTACACCACAAGTTCAAAAGTCTTCTCTCTTTTCTTAAACTCCGTGCCCAGTCAAATGAGTTCACACAAATTGAAACGGAGGGAGTATATTTTATTGTTGGTTACTCTGTTGTTGCGTACAATATGCGGACAGAGAAAGTGGAAAGCTCTAGCTGGCCTTCTCTATTGATCAAGCTGCAAGGGTCGACGCGAGAACTAACAACATATTATGGTTCAAATGTGTTACCACTTACCCAAAACTGGTGGCCAACACCAGTACTAAGACAACCCCTTTAATCTTAAAGCTTCATATCAAAGAGTGAGTTGTTTTTTGTAAGCGTGAATTCTCAATGGTCAGTGGTGCTGTATTGCTAGAAACTCGATAAATAATGGTCCTGCTTCCTTTAACCTTCTCCACTTAAATAGGCTTTTGTTGGCATGGTTGAGTCTTGGTCATTTGGAGTAGAGTTGCTGATCATTGTTCTTTTTCTTCTTCTTGTCCTGATCTAGTTCATTCAGGATATTCTAGGCTTATGGTATAATGTTGAACCCAAATCATGATGTTTTTGCTTGGTAGTTAAAGACCTTTCTTTCCTGTTTTGTGTTCATACTTTTGATTTTAACCACTCTGTTAAACTAACTGTTCAATATTGTCATTCCTGTAACTTTAATACTGTCAAAATATGGTATACAATGTACTTACATAATCTAGCATATTTCATGATGCCTAATATTCTCTGCAATAATCTCGTGTTAAAGCTCGCATGTAGCGACCGTCTTCCTTTATTACTTTTATAGATGTTATGATTGAACAGTACACACAAATAATCTAGGTTGCCCTTTAATTTAATTTAATATATGTCATGTTAGACCGGATATAGAATTACTTAATGAAATACTTGTTAGACTTCCGTGCCGCAAAGAAGCAATTCGATGCTAGTTAGTATGCAGGCGGTGGTTTTCTCTCATCGAGGTGAACATGAACATCAATAAGAAGAAAAAAGAAAGCTTCCAAATTCTCAAATTTCTGTTCTTGTCAATGCCCATCCTGGGATAAAAATGAGGATACAACAACACACACAATATTATCCCACACTGTGGGGTCTGGGGAGGATAGTGTGTACGCAGATCTTACCCCTAATTTGTGATTACCCCTAACTTGTGAGGATAAAGAGGTTATTTCCAATAGACCCTCGGCTCAGGAAAGCATAAGCACCACAGTAATGAAAATATAGACAAGAAGGGACAGTACCAAACAGCCATATAAAAGTAGAATAAAAACAACAAGATAGTAAGGTAAACAATGAAAGAAAACAACGGTTAGTCATAAAAACCTACTACCAACAGAAAGCGAGACTGTGTTCCAATACTACTATTATGAACACTCTATACTACCTACTCTACTACCCTAATCCTCGACCTCCATACCATCCTATCAAGGGTCATGTCCTCAGCCAGCTGAAATTGCGCTGTGTCTTGCCTAATCACCTCTTCTTTGGCCTACCTCTACCTCTCCGTAGGCTCTCCAATATCAACCTCTCACACCTCTTCACCGGGGCATGCATCTGTGCTCCTCCTCCTCACATGACCAAACCACCTAAGCCACACTTCCCGCATCTTGTCCTCAATAAGGGTCACACCCACCTTGTCGCGAATAACCTCATTTCTGATCCTATCTAACATGGCGTGCCCGCACATCCATCTCAACATCATCATCTCTGCTACTTTTATCTTCTGGACATGAGCGATCTTGACTAGTCAACACTCAGCCCCATACAACATCGTTGGTCTGACCACCACTCTGTAGAACTTAACCTTAAGTTTCGGTGGCACCTTTTTGTCACACAAAATACTGGAAGTGAGTCTTCATTTCATCCATCCCGCCCCAATACGATGTGTGCCATCTTCATCAATCTCCCCATCCCCTGAATTTTTTTTACTTTTTTTAAGAAACACCCTTAAAAATATTTCTGGCTTCGCCACTCTTTGAGCCTGTAACTTTTTGCAAGTTACATCGAAGCACGGACAGGGAAATATGACAAATCATGTTTAGAAGGTATGTTAATTAATTTAGTTGTCTACCTTCTATCCCTTTTCTCTACTATTTCAGTAAGAAAGAATGAGATTGGCTAGACTAGATTAACAAATAATCCCTACAGATATCAATATTTTTGTCTACATGGTGGTTGCACTACATTTTACAAATATGCAAATAGTATAGATGTGAACAGATTGTTCGCATAGATGAAAAGAATGTGCCGCTCTTCATCCAAGCTACATCCAACAATGAACATTCTATCTCTTATGTATGTAAATAATATCCAGTAACATCCAACAATGTACATTTTGTGCTTTATGTATGTAAATAATATCCATCAGTACAATATCGTCTTATTCAATTTGATAGCCACTTACATGTATAAATTTTTTATCATCTGCAATTCATATCAAAACTAAGTTGATAAAAAAAATAGTAGTTATAGTCTACGCTATTGGGCCCGTACTGGCACATGCTATCACCGCCTAGTTCTCTCATAATTGAGTGAATCTCGTTAGGTAGATTTCTCTTATTGAAATCTGTTATGGTATATTAATTAGATAATTCTGCTATGATACGCAATTATGTTTTTCCCCCTAATTTTTCCTTTTTTATACTATATTATATTTTCTATTCTTTTTCTTCAACCCTAAAACACTTATTCCTCGAAGGAGACATGAGATACAATGCCTTGTTCGGACGACCGTGGATACACTGCATGAGAGCAATACCGTCCACTCTCCACCAGATGATGAAATTCCCAACAAAGGATGGGATTAAAATCGTCTACGAAACAGCATGCGGCAAGGGAAATATTCGCAGTGCACGACATGGCACCGGCACCAATATCTCCACTCGCAAAAGAGCCGAAGGGTAATCAAAGTACACATTCGATTAAGCCCGATTATACAAAGTAAAGGACCGTACCGCGTCCTCATCTCGAGTAACTAGGACATATCGGTCCTCGAAACATCGCCGACACATCCCACACTAAGGTATAACCATCTCTCTTTTCATTTCATATTTCATACTAACCCTTATGTAGGTGCCCGACCAAAGCAGTCAAAGCGGTAACCCAGCTTGAAGACCTTAAGGTTTTAAAGCATCCGTTGCACTCTTTTTCTTCGACCGGGCTTTTACCCCGAAAGGGTTTTACCGGCAAGGTTTTTAATGAGGTAACATCCACATGCTACCTAAGGTAGACTCAACAAGTTCGAGGCTCCTTTCTCAATCAACCTCAAACACTTGGGGGCATCCCCTCGGAAGGTCATCCGCTCAGAAAATCCGAGAAATGCCAAATGGGGTCCTAATAGGAAAATGATGTACCGGGCTAAACGGTCGAACGAACCCTGTCCATATAGTCGGGCCACCGACGGCGAAAACATGTACACTTGTACCACATAATTGAAGAATAT
The DNA here is from genome assembly GCF_000393655.2 of Nicotiana sylvestris. NCBI lineage: Eukaryota > Viridiplantae > Streptophyta > Magnoliopsida > Solanales > Solanaceae > Nicotiana > Nicotiana sylvestris. The sequence goes on from NC_091063.1 coordinate 133,676,759, forward strand.
CTTTTATCAAAGCATCTCACACTCCAAAAGAAGCTCAGCACCTTCACAAAAACGACTCTTCCACCGAAAATGACCCGAACACTCGGGGACTGCACCAACAATTCAACACCTGGACGACCTCTGGGTCGGGACTCCAAAATCATAAGCCCTTAGATGAGGCAACATGAAGATCGCGAAACATTTCCAATGCCAAAAGTACCCCGAATATTGGGGGACTGGCGTCAGAATCTCAAAAACGTATGACCTCAGGGTCGGGATCTCCAATATTGTAAGCCCTCGATGAGGCAATACAAAGTTTGCAGATAATGGCTCCCGAGTGAAGAAAATCTCGATGACCCGGGGACTGCCTTCAAGAGCCACCTCCATCGACTTATCAAAACCCGAGGCTATAAGACCCCGAGCGGGCAGACTCGGTCTCGTAAGACCTACATAAGGTAGAAACTATATCTGTAAGACCTCAAGCAAGGCATGAACAATACTTGTACCAAGTATTCAAAACTGTAAGACCTCAAAGGCATGAAAAAATTGTAAGACCTCAAAGGCATGAAAAACCTGTAAGACCTCAAAGGCATGAAAAACTTGTAAGATCTTACTAAAGGCATAAACCCGATCTCAAAGTTTCGGCTATATATCAAACTTGTAAGACCCCTAAAAAAGCATACCCTCAATATAGATGCCGAAACTATCTCACTCGGGACTCAAAGGCTTTGGCCAAACACAAGTGACTCCAGCCACACGGTTGTACCAGCAAAACTAACGTGACTCGGGGATGCCCAACCATCGCTACAAGGCGTAAGAGCCGTTGTCTCCAGCCCACACAGGCCTTCAATTGCTCTGAATCTACTTTGGAAAGAACTAGTTAAACAGGCTACCCTCGATACAGGCAAAAGAGCTTCGACCATGTCGGCTCCTAAACATCGGCTTAGAGATTCTTAGCCTGCGAGCCAAAACCTCCCGAGGTGCTCGACCATCGCCATTGTGAGCACGTGATTTTTTTCCTATATGAATTACTCCCATAGATTCAAGAAAATAAATTTCTCCCATTATTTGCAATTTTGTAGATTTTTTGTAGGCTGTTTGCATTTGTCTGTGCACGTTTATTTTATTCATGAAAAAAACAAAATATGTTGCATTTACATTTAGGATTTAATTTTATATTTTTTAGATTAATTAACAAATTAGTTGTTTTATAAAAAATGGTAAAATCACAAAAATAACCTATTTTTGCACTTTTTAATTTTAGTTTTGATTTTTGGTAGTTTTTTCTTTAATTTGGTTTAAATTAATTGTAGTTTTTATTATTTAGAGTTAATCATTTGAATTTGGTAGGATAATTTGATTTAGGGATTAATTTAGGTGTTATTTTTATGTTTGGGAAAGGAAAAGAATTTTGAAAAATAAAAAGAAAATTGAATTAAAAGAGAAAGGAGTCTGAATTGGGCTAGATCTATTTAATTTCCCCCAGCCTAAATGAAATTTCCCCCCATACCCGTTCAGTCCAGCCCAAATCCATACCTCAACCCGGTCCGTCTTTACACTTAACCAAACGACATCGTTTGAGACCTCCCCATCTCAACCGTTGGATCAACAAGATCCAACGGGCCGGAACTGATCTCCCCCTGTATAAGACTGTCCGAAAAGCCCCATCCCCCTCAGAACCCCCCTCAATCTCATTGTCTCCAACCAAAATCCTAGAGACGCCGCCCTAGTTTCCACCGCTTGTTGCCGGCGGCGCCGTTCCCAAACCACCCCATCTTTACACCACAGAACCCCCATGATCCCCTCATACCAAATTCACAACTACTTTCTTTCGAATCTGCTAAGAGCTCCTCGAATCTTAAATCCGAGGTCGAGCCCTAAAAGTTCAAAAGTCATTTTCCATTAAACCTGGTAGCATGCATGGTCATAGAGCGTTGTTCCTTCGAGTTTTGAAGTTCGGATTCAACAAGCCTGATGTCGTTCAATTTATTCTTGACAAAGAACAATTAATAGACATTAGTTTTGTTAGGTCCTTTGTGTCCGACAGGTTTCGAGTTCTTATTTGGTAAGTCCCTCTTCCCCTCTTGTATTTTCTTTCTTGCACTGTCCTATTCTCCTCCTCCTTCCCGTTTCTTTAGCCTAGTTTTCTTATACTAATTTGACTGAAATCAGCTTCGAACTTAGTTCTTCCTTTAAGACAGTTTGTTCTTTTCATTTTGTATTCCGTTTCATTTCTTCAATTTTCTTTTCGTTTTCTTAATCGTTATTCTCCATTCTTCTTGATTTTATTTTAGGTTGTGACAATTTTCTGATAATTAGCTTAAGTTAGATTGTTGTTAAATTGCTAATTTAGTTTTAATTCCAGTTTAGTATTTTAGCTTAGAAGGAAAATCATTTGTTAGCTTATATTTTGGTTTTTTTTAAGTCACTCAGTTGTTGCTCTTTTTCGCTTATCGTCAAATTGGCTAATTGGATTTCTGAACCTTTTAGTTTGGCCCTGGGGTTCATATACGACACATTCAGTTGGGTTTGAACCATTGGGTCAAAATTGACCCATGAGATTGCTGGGGATATTAACAGGGTTCCTAAAGCAAAAAACAGAGTTTCTGAGGCTAGTTTAGGAATCGTAAGTAAGGGAATCTCAGTAACATACTAGGGAAGATTCTAGGAAGCTGGGGGTGGGGACTAATGTGAAAAATTATTTTTTAAGCTAAGGTCTCCTAAGCTAAAATGAAAATATCAAAAAGATTAGGGTGAAAAACTAATGCATTTCTGCAGCCCTAAATGCCTTGCCTATAAAGGCACCTTTGGCTTGACATTGAAGTCAGGAAAAGGAGAGAACTAAAAGTCCAGAAAATTAAAAACGACTGAAAAAAATGCTGAGAGGGTGTGAATAATCAGAAAATACAAATAAAGATTACAGAATTACTGTTACATTGAAGTTTTTCTGCAATTCTTGGGGTTTTCAAGTTTTTGAAGTAATCTCTGATTCATTTTTGGGCTCGGAATGGTTTAAAGAAGCTGGATTTGCTATTGTTTAAACTGCTGAAGTATATTTGCTTCTGCTACTGATCTTCTCACGTCTTTTGCTCTAATTGCATCAGGTATTCTCTTGAACTATGGTGGAAATGAAGCCTGATTAAACTTTGTATAAAGATCTGTGACCGAGTTGGAATTAAATGAAAAAATATCAGTCCCTGTTGTGTATTGTTAAATTCTGCCTTGTTATTATTCATGTTTTAGTTTAGCTTCTTATGTGCATCTCATTTTGTTTTAAGTTTTGGATTTGAACTTGTTTGAATGCAATTGATTCAAGGCTGTTTTAGACTTTTTTTAAAAAAATATGTACTAATTAAGGACTGTGGCTCTTAATTTGATTAGTTGAAACTGTTTGGTTTTGGATATGCCTTTCATGGCCATGGTCCAAATGCATATTAGTTCAGATCTTTTGTCTAACAGACTTGATTCATGTTTTGTTTTCCAATTAATCTTTTAAGCCTGCTCTCTTATAGTTTAAGGCATGGTTCAGTGACTTCAGAAAGATCGTCGTTTAAATTCTCCCCCGGTTCATGTGATGATTGTAGACACATGATTTTTGACCCTCCCCGAGAATTTCCACATTTTTAGCGTGAATAAGTGAAATTGGGTCTAAATATAGCTATTTTGACTATTTCACTTTATTTCGTTGCAAAAAGAAAAATTACAAAAATATATATATAATTTTTAGCTTATGTATTTCTCATAAACTTGAAAAAATACAAAAATTGTACTTTATTTTGGTACTTTATATAAATTCGAAAATTACAAAAAAATATAATTCTATTAATGTTTTGTAGTCATTTTAATTTTTGAAAAATACAAAAAATATTACTTTATATTTTGTCTTTATTAAAAAAACGAAAATTAAAAAAAATAGTTTTATTAATATTTTGTAGCTATTTTAAATCTTGAAAAATATACTTAAAAAAGATATAATTTTGTTTAAATATTAGTCTTATTTTTGTTAGTTATTTTGCTTACATAGGACTAGTTGAGCAACGTCGTGTTCCTATTTCTCGGGTTCGGGCAAAAGAATAATATTCGGGTTCAAACTACCCAGTTTTAGGCCTAATTTTCGGACCTAGCCCATAATAAACCGAGTCCATGACACATGGGGAACCCCACCACGCGTGGGGGACACAAGTCTCGAACCCCACCACGTGTGGGGCTCATTTCCCTGGGCAAGGATACTAAAATACATGGACATAGCAAGGCAAAAGGGGGATTTTTGATTTTTGGATTGGGAAAAGATTTTTGAGAGAGCACTGTTCGATCTTCTTCCTTTTCCTAAAGGAACCAACGAAAAAACCCTACGGTGAAAAACAAAAAAACAAAAAGGACTTTTCAAAATTTTTTGGAACGAAGGACTTGGGATTTTTGAACGTGTACTGTAGAGCTTCTTCTTCCTAAAGAAGAAGAAGCAAAAAACCTTAGAAAACAAAAAGCAGCCCACTATCGTTCCACCTCCATTAACAACCCCTCGGACCACCTCCTTCCACCTCCAGTAAACCACCAAACGACCCTTCAACCAGCTCCCTCCGTCGTCGTCACTGCCCGTCGACCTACTGTCACAACCAAACAGGCCCGTCACCTTCCCCCAGCACCACGACCAACAGCAACAACCTAACCTCCCGTCAAACCCCCTCCTCCTCACGTCCAGCGACCATCCCGTCAACCAGCTCCCTCCATCGTCTCACACAGCCACGACCACTCCTCCTCCTCCTAGCTCCCCCTCTAGTCGTACCTCCCGTCCTTCATTCCCTCATCCGAGTCGACAATCAAACAACCAGTGAATACCATCGGAAAAACCAGTGGTTTCGCCATCGAACAGCAGCTGTGACTGCGCTGCTGCCTCGCGCCACCGGCTCCCTCCATAGCTGCTCCTCCCTCACATCCAAACGACCCCTTTGCTTCATATCCACGTACCAACTGCTGCGTTGAAAAATATACAGCAGCGACCAACAATCTCAAGTCGTTGACAGACTTGGTCCGAGCTTTCTGCTTCCATCGAGGTCGTCGTTGTTCATCGAGTTCCGGTACGTCGAGGGGTTTGTCCGAGGTTTCGTCGTTGTTCCTCGTTTAGTTGAGGTCAGGTTTGAGTTCCGTCGGGGGATTGTTTGTCGTTCTAGGTTTGTCGAGGTTCGAAGGTTAGTATTCTTCATCCTTTGTTTCATTTCGTTCGTTTCGCATATTATCGTTCAAGGTGAATGAGAGTATTTGATATGGATGTATGTCAATAATGCATTTTCGTTGTTTCTTTCATTAAAAAAAATGTTTATTTCATGGTTAGTTACCGCATATGCTTAAAGTAAATGAGAGAATATATCGTGAGCTTAAGTTTTTTTATGAGAATGTTTACTTCTGTGCATATATTTGTGTTTATTAAGGGAACAATTTGACATCCAATGAATTGTTGCGAATGTATGTACTCACGTATATTATGTACTCTCGTTGCAATAAGTATGTGGACGTCTGAATGAAAAAATCATGACTACTGGCGTTAAAGCCATATTTCTCATTTTTAGTAATAGAAGTTGGATTTAATAACAATAACAATACGTTAGCAAAGTTGGGATTAACAGGAGCCTTATTAAAATACTTAGAATTTGGGATGGACCGTTTAGTGAAATTCACTGCCTTCCCTAAAAATAACAATACGTTAGTTGCTTTAGGCGCGCCTTTAATAATGTTATCTCCCTAAACCCGGGTGCACATTTATGTGACCCAAATCCAAATCTCAACGGAGTCGAAATATGTCTCTAGTCACGGGCACATTGATTGTGGCGTGGCCCGAGGTGCATTTCCATGACGTTGTAAATTCCTTTTAATAATAAATGAGACGAGCCTCGGCAAAAAATGTAGAAGCTGCGGGGCCCTCTAAATGCATATATATTAAAATACATAGAATTCGGGACATGCCGTTTAGCAAATGTTACGGCCTTCCCCAAAATAATAATACGCTAATCGCTTTAGGCACGATTTAATAATAATACATTCTTAAACACGGGTGCGCATTTATGCGACCCAAATCCAAATCCTAAAACATTGAATAAAAATACGTTCCGGATCGCGGGTGCATTTTATGTGACGCAATCCAAAGACATGTTTTTAAACGATGTTCACATTCTTGTAAAAATAATAATAACAATTATGAAAGCGGTAAAAAGATAAAATTTGCACATAAGTTCATATTTGTATAAAATCAGATAATCAAGCCGAATATAACAGTTGAGCGACCGTGCTAGAACCACGGAACTCGGGAATGCCTAACACCTTCTCCCGGGTTAACAGAATTCCTTATCCGGATTTCTGGTACGCAGACTGTAATATGGAGTCATTCTTTTCCTCGATTCGGGATTAAAATTGGTGACTTGGGACACCCTAAATCTCCCAAGTGGCGACTCTGAAATAAATAAACCAATCCCGTTTCGATTGTCCTTTAATTGGAAAAAACTCCCTTGCGCCTCTCGGGTGCGGAAAAAGGAGGTGTGATAGCTCTGGCGACTCTGCTGGGGATAATGACCCAGAACCACTGGTTCAGGGTTAAGAATTCGAGCTTAGAATAATTGTTATTATTTGGCTTTATTTATTATCTGATTATTACATGTTTTGAGCCTAATGTGCTAAATGCTGCTTTTACCGCTTTGATATTATTTGAACTGTATATAAACTGTGCCGAAACCTTTCTCTTCTTACCTCCGGGGATGTGCTTACTGGTTGAGACTCCCTATTCTGTTAGTGTCATACCCTGAATAAAAGAGGCTCGGAAAGTTTCTAAGCCGGCTGGCCTTTTGGTTCCCGGAAAGGAGCTCCTTCCTCAGCTCGAGTTGTCCGCTCGGGTACACTGTCTAGAACACCGACCCAGGTTTTTGAACCTAGTATAACAAAGCCACATGCCGGATCCCTAGTAGGAACGTTTATTTGCATCATGTGCATTTGACTTAGGGGACTCAACATAGGGGTTGGGTCCGTCTAGGACAAGCAACCTGAAAATAATAGACAATCTTTCGGCATCCTATGTGCTACATGTTGTATTTAGTCAAGGGCGTATGGGTCATTTGGTCATTTCCAGCATGATGTTATTTTAATCAAAGCATGGGGAACATTTGTGGAATCCAAGAAGCCTTGGAATTCCCTATGTCCCCCACGCTTGCTTTTTGGGAAAGCACATGGGGAACATTTGTGGAATCCAAGAAGTCTTGGAATTCCCATATGTCCCCCACGCTTCATATGTTGGGAAAAGCGCATGGGGAGCATTTGCGAAATCCAAAATGTCTTGGAAATCCTTATGTTTCCCATGCCACATTTTTGAAAATAATAATAAATATAAAAAATAAAAATACATATAAAAACAAAGCATGAAAATTCAAAAGATTTTGTATGTTTCCATCATTTTCCACGGATTAAAAAAAACGTGAAAAAATAAGAAAATAACAGTGTAGAGATATAACTACTTATTTTTATAAGAAAAAAAACGAATGTCCGAGTAGTATCGAAACTCTGCCGAAATTTTGAAAATGAAAAAAAAATGTCTTATTAGTTTGTTATATTAAAAGCAAAGGAAAAATAGAAAAAAAATCATCATTGTTCTGTCAAAAAATATAGAAAAGAAAATAGTTTGTTTTGCCATGAAAATGAAAATGAAAAAGAGTCTGGTTTTTAAAATGTTTTATTTTATTTTATTTGTCTATGAAAATGCCAAAAATAAAATAAAAAGAGTCAGGCGTTGAACGTGATTTTATTATTTGTTCCAAAATAAATATGTATATAATCCAAAAAAAAAATCAAAAATATTTTGATTCTTCTTTAAAAAATTCAAGCATTTCTTTTATTAAAGGAAAAAATTCCAAAAAAAAAAACATTTTCTTTAGAATAAGAAAAACAAATGAAAAAGAAGGAATGTTTTAGGTTTTACGTTAGTTAGTTTGTTTGTTATGAATGAAAAATAATAGTTTGTTTGTTTGTTATATATAAAAAAAAGAATAGAAAATGGAAAAGGGTCTTCTCAAAAATAGTTTATTTGCCCGAACTACGCGGGTTTGATTCTCACCGGATGTGAGATACGTAGGCAACCCTCATCGGGTCCAACCCCACCTTTTTTGCTAAAATAGCCAAAATAAATAAATAAATAAAAAATGTCAAAAATTTTAATTTTGTCATGAATAAGTCGGGTGATGTTGTTTTGTCAAAAATAGCCGAATGTTCCCCAAAGGGACGCCGGAGGGCTGACTTTGCATAAACAACCACTTTTCGGGTCATGTTTAAGATTTGGTCTAGTGGACCCCCACAGCCTTAAAAATCTTCGTCCCCGAGGCGTTGAAAGGCCGTGTTTGCAATGTTGAGTTTTCTATTTTTGAAAAATGATAAAAAAAGTCATAAATAAGTCGGGTGATGCTGTTTTTGTCAAAAATAGCTGAATGTTCCCGAAAGGGACGCCGGAAGGCTAACTTTGTATAAACAGCCACCTTGGGTCAATTTTTTAGGGATTGTGGTCCAGTTGACCCACACAGCCTTAAAATCCTTCGTCCCCGAGGCGCTGAAGGGCCGTGTTTGCAACACCAGATTTTTATTGTAATTTGAAAAAAAAAACAAAGAGTCAGCGGTCAGGTGAATACCGTTTGGAATTTTGTCATGATAAGCCAAGCCAGATTCGGCCGCATCTTAAATCGTTCTTGCCGAAATAGCCTTAGAGTATCTTTCAGTTGTCGAAAGGTTATTTTCGTAAAAGAATGGACAAGTTTGTAAAGTGTCATAAAATAATCCTCCCCGGCCTCAAAATTTATATGAAATTTGGAAGGGGCCACATTTGCAAAAATAACCGTTTGGTTGCATTTGGCAAACGGGGAAAGGGACTGGCCGTTTGTTGGCCATTTGTTTTGAGTTTGTAATTCTTTGATTAGAGTATGCGAGTTATTTGATTCTCGAGGCCGTTTGTTATCTCTTGTCAAAAGTCTGTTAGTATGGGTAGTTTTTAAACTTTTGCAATCAAGTTTGTTTTAATTTGAAAGTTGGAAAAAAAATGTTTATTTACTGTTTATCTTTTATTGGTCCGAACTACGCAAGGTCTGATTCATGCGGGGTCATGATACGTAGGCAATCTCCATAAGATTCGACCACAACAAAAAAAAAAGCAAAAAAGAGAATGGAAAAGAAAAAGAAAAAAAAAGGAAAAAAATCAAAAAAATGAAAAATGAAAAAATCGAAAAAGAAAGAAAAAAAAAGAGAAAAAATGTAATGAAAAAAAATCGAAAATGGAAAAATGAAAAAAAAGAGAATGAAAAAGATGAAAAAAAAGAAAAAAAATCGAAAAAAAAGAAAAAAAAAGAAAAAGAAATCGAAAAAAAGAAAAAGAAAAAAAGATGTTGTTAATAATGGGGACCGACTGAGTCCATTTTAACCTGTTTCGTTTTGAATTACAAAGAAAGAAGGTGGTTGGTTTGTGGTAAGCCGGACAATGACACCTAGAATCCTTTACTCGCACATCATGATGCACACTTTGCGGGGATCAGGCCTGATAGCAAAAGCACTCAAATCCTATTGGGGACTTGTTGACTAAGGTTGATGATATTGAAGTTGGTAATGGTCTAGGCAATACGGATGCGAAGCTCAGTGGCTAAGATGCCAGTTTTGATAAAGTGGGAGGGCACTCCGTTCCTTGGTTAGCAAGAGAGAAGCTTGTGGTGGCTTATTTTGTTGTCATTTCTGTTGTTCGGATTATTAGGATTGTAATTCGGATATTGTTTTGTGTCAATATCTTTCCGCTTATCTTTCTGTTTTGTCATAGCGGTTTGTTTAAGTTTTGTCCAGGTTGTTTAGGATTTTATTCCGGTTTGTTTTTGTTTTTTCAAACCATTTCACCAGTAATCTAATGCAAAATCCGGTCTTCTATTATTTCCGGTTTTCTTTTGTTTAGTCCTTTTATCATTTTTGTTCAGCGCCGATTCTAGTGACATGACATGCGCACACAGTTTGGGCCTAGTCTTTAAAGTTAATCATAAAACCCGGGGGAGGTGATCAAAGCATTTAAAGGAAATAAGAACGGTTTGAGATTATTTGGAGCCCGAGTCATGTGGAACTAGGGCAAGTAAAACACAAAGAAAACCGTTAAAAGCAAGATTCGCCAAATTGGCATGAGGGTCGTTCAAGATAATGAGAGTGTCGCCCAACGGTGCTTTAGAATTGACAAATGAAAAAGCAAATATGAATATGATTGTCAAGACCAACACCACCGGAAGAGACTATAAATCTATGTTCAATTGTGTTGTTTGCACTTGGCATGTTTTGAAGACTGGAATGACGAAGGCATTTTGTTCTGCTACCTAAACACTTTACCCTTCGTTACCCCTTTTGAGCCTTATTTATTTTTCTTTCATACCCCTCGTTCGGAATTAGTAGCAACGAATAGAATACGCAAGCATGACAGGTAAAGAAAAAAAAAAGAATAGAAAACAACAAAACGGAAAAAAAAAGAAGAATAAAAGAAAAAAAAAAGAAAGAAAAGAAAAAAATGACAAAAAGAACGGAGAAATGAGAAAAGAAAAAGAGAAAAGAAAAATGATAACGGAAAAAAGAAAGTCAAATGAAAAAAGAGAGGAATTGGGAACTACGTTTGACCTGATTCCTCAAAGAGGATACGTAGGCGCCTCACGGCTCGGTCATAGTTTTGAAAAATGAAAAAAATCAATTAAAATATCCCCAAGCAAGAAACTGGGGCAAAGGTTGCGTTTGTTGTAAATAAATCTAATTCCGAAGGTTGTAACTAATAACCCAAAATTAATGCATTTTTTGAGCCTTTAATACCTTTTTTTCTAGCCCTATCCAAAACCCACATTACGGTCCAAAGAAAGACCTTCTGATCAGTCTTCAAAAGATGCCAAGTCAGACAAATGAGAGTCTCACCGGTGAGCATAACATTCTGTTCCACAGCAGAAAGGACTCTAATCCCTGGCAGAAAGAGTCATACCGGCAACACTCCGAATCCCCAGCTAGAAAGTGATGAAAATGAGAGAGTCTTATCGGTGAAAACCTTCACAGGCACCCTAAGGCGATGAAAGCTGAGAGAAAAACAAAAATGAGAGAGACTTGATAGTGAAAACCCTTTGGGCACTACAAGTCGAATAAGATTGAGAATCAGATAGGGGAATCACCAATTGAAGGTCTTGAAAGATGATTGACGGCGGAGGGTAGGCCACATATGCATGTCATGACCATTAGAGTCGGTATCTGCGTTTGATAGGTTTTTTATTTATAGTTTCTTTTGTTGAAAGGTCATCTTTTTCCTTTGTCTTTCTACTCTGTTCCTTTTTATCTTTTTCCTTTCATAGAAAAATCCCCAATAGAGTGTGTTTGGTCAGAACAAGTGTGAATTGACTTCAAAATATGCCATCAGCTTTCCAAATATGCAAGATGAGATCTGACTAGTACATCCAAATGGAATAGTCAGCAAGAAACAAGCGCGAGGCCAGTGTCAAGAAAGATATCCCCAGCAAAAGGAAATTGACAAAGGATTGACGAGTGTCAAGAGGGATATCCTTGCCAAAACCAAGGTTATAAACCTCAAGGCCAAGGCCCATGAACAAGAGCAAGGAGAGCAGTGAACATGGTGGGGGAAATTCATACGAGACTAAAAGGTTGGGGAAATGCCAGTTTCCGAGCTATGCCACAAAAGAAGAAGGATATCCCCAGCAGGAAGGGATTATCCCCAGCAAATAATATCATCCCCAATAAGTTGTGGAGCGCAGAGCAAGGAGGGAGAAAGGGAAAAGCTATCACAGTAGGAGTATCACAACCAACCACCATGTTTTAAACTAACAAATTTTGTTTGATTTGAAACAGGTAAAGGAAATGGCATTGATGCCAAAATGCATGCCACAAGGGATATTATCAAACTGGGGCAGAAAATTTTCCTTCCATTTAGAAAATTTTCTGGAAGTCAGGTACCCCAGCTGATAACATTTTACCCCCCAACAGGTAAGTAAATAATTCCCCAACAGTGTTATCCCTAGCAGTTGCGAGGAGTCCAACACAAGGTTGGAAAGTCAGTATCCTCAGCGGTTCCTTTCGGGGAAAGACAAAACGACTCTCAAGGGAGGTAGTCTTCGAAGGAAGAAGCTATGCAAAAAAAAAAAAAAAAAAAGAATAAAAAAAAAAGAATAATAAAAAAAAGAATAAAAAAAAGAATAAAAAGATAATAATGAAAAAAAAGGGGAAAAGTCATCCCCATCTAAGTAATCCCCAACAGTTTCGAGGGAAGACAACACATGTAAGTAAATAATTCAAAAAAAAAAAGCGAAGGTTTCATTAATAGGAGACGCACTTCCTAGTTTGAAATCATTTAAGTTTTACCCATAGGAGACGCATTTCCTCCTAGGTTTGTTTAGTTTCACCCATAGGAGATGCATTTCCTCATAAGTTTAAGTTTTATCCATAGGAGACGCATTTCCTCCTAAGTTTAAGTTCCACCCATAGGAGACGCATTTCCTCCTAAGTGGTTGTTAAAGATTAAAAAAAAAAAAAACAAGACCTAGTCCGATGAACCTTCTCCTAGGACTGGCGTTTATTTTAAAAGTTGTTGTTGAAATCAGGAGCCCGCCTGAAGAGAGGAGTGACGTTTATTTTAAAAGTTGTTGTTGAAATCAGGAGCCCGCCTGAAGAGAGGAGTGGCGTTTATTTTAAAAGTTGTTGTTGAAATCAGGCGCCCACCTGTATAACGAGAGGAATACTTTTCATGTCTTAGTTTAAATAGGCGCCCACCTGTATAACGAGAGGAATACTTTAGGCGCCCACCTGTATAACGAGAGGAATACTTTTCATGTCTTAGTTTAAATCATGTCTTAGTTTAAATAGGCGCCCACCTGTATAACGAGAGGAATAATTTTCAGTCTTAGTTTAAATAGGCGCCCACCTGTATAACGAGAGGAATAATTTTCAGTCTTAGTTTAAATAGGCGCCCACCTGTATAACGAGAGGAATAATTTTCATGTCTTAGTTTAAATAGGCGCCCACCTGTATAACGAGAGGAATAATTTTCAGTCTTAGTTTAAATAGGCGCCCACCTGTATAACGAGAGGAATAATTTTCAGTCTTAGTTTAAATAGGCGCCCACCTGTATAACGAGAGGAATAATTTTCATGTCTTAGTTTAAATAGGCACCCACCTGTATAATGAGAGGAATAATTTTCAGTCTTAGTTTAAATAGGCGCCCACCTGTATAACGAGAGGAATAATTTTCATGTCTTAGTTTAAATAGGCGCCCACCTGTATAACGAGAGGAATAAATTTCATGTCTTAGTTTAAATAGGCGCCCACCTGTATAACGAGAGGAATAATTTTCATGTCTTAGTTTAAATAGGCGCCCACCTGTATAACGAGAGGAATACTTTTCATGTCTTAGTTTAAATAGGCGCCCACCTGTATAACGAGAGGAATAATTTTCATGTCTTAGTTTAAATAGGCGCCCACCTGTATAACGAGAGGAATAATTTTCAGTCTTAGTTTAAATAGGCGCCCACCTGTATAACGAGAGGAATAATTTTCATGTCTTAGTTTAAATAGGCGCCCACCTGTATAACGAGAGGAATAATTTTCAGTCTTAGTTTAAATAGGCGCCCACCTGTATAACGAGAGGAATAATTTTCATGTCTTAGTTTAAATAGGCGCCCACCTGTATAACGAGAGGAATAATTTTCAGTCTTAGTTTAAATAGGCGCCCACCTGTATAACGAGAGGAATAATTTTCAGTCTTAGTTTAAATAGGCGCCCACCTGTATAACGAGAGGAATAAATTTCATGTCTTAGTTTAAATAGGCGCCCACCTGTATAACGAGAGGAATAATTTCATGTCTTAGTTTAAATAGGCGCCCACCTGTATAACGAGAGGAATAAATTTCATGTCTTAGTTTAAATAGGCGCCCACCTGTATAACGAGAGGAATATTTTCATGTCTTAGTTTAAATAGGCGCCCACCTGTATAACGAGAGGAATAATTTTCATGTCTTAGTTTAAATAGGCGCCCACCTGTATAACGAGAGGAATATTTTTATGTTTTAGTTTAAATATTTTAGGTTTTGAGAGCAGTAACCCCACCGGAAGGTAGAAGGTTACAACAGGAATATCCAGCGGGTAACAATAAAAATCCCCAGCGCCGAGAAGCAGAGGGCGGCAAACTCAGGCACACGAGTCAAAAGGACGCGTAAGGACGCATTTTGAAAGAAGCAGCTTGGGAACATTGAGTCATGCCCAGCGTGGCAAATCTGATGAAGAGAGCCATACCGCCGAAGGAACCATTGAAAGGCTTGATGAAGAAGGCCATGTCCCCAGCGGATCAAGCAAAATGAAAACTGGTACTCAGAGGAGCAAAAGGCCCGTACCATCCCTCAAGTTCACAAAATAAAAGCATCGGAGGAAAACGCAAGCCGACAAGGAAGAAATCAGGCGTCCACCTGGAGAACAAGGACAAAGAAAGGAAGAAATCAGGCGTCCACCTAGAGAACAAGGACAAAGAAAAGAAGTAGTCAGGCGTCCACCTGGAGAACAAGGACAAAGAAAAAGAAATCAGGCATCCACCTGGAGAACAAGGACAAAGAAAAGAAGAAATCAGGCGTCCACCTGGAGAACAAGGACAAAGAAAAGAAGAAATCAGGCGTCCACCCGGAGAACAAGGACAAAGGAAGGAAGAAATCAGGCGTCCACATGGATAACAAGGATAAAGAAAAGAAATAGAAATCAGGAACCCACCTGGAGAATAAGGGAATACAATTGAAGTATTGAAGCCAAAAGCCCGCTCATATGAGAAGGGATCACACTTAGAATCAATAAAGCAGAGGGTTACAACAGGAATCCCTAGCAGGAAAAAATAAAAATCCCCAGCACCGGGAAGCAGAAGGCTACAGCTAAAATCACCAGCATTCAACCAAGTTATAAATAGCAGAAGCTCGCCTCAAGAATGCGAGTCAACATTATGAGATGGTCGACAAAAGCTGGAAACAACAAAAAGAAAAAAAAAAGAAAAAAAAGAGAAGAAGAGCCCAAATTACGGAAGTAGAGAACAAAGGTGGTCTGCTCAAGAACTAGCACCTACAACTAGCAAGTATCAAGGTTCAGATCCAAAGTCTGTATGAAGCACCATTCAAGACTCAAGACCAAGTTTCAGAAGACTTAAAGATAGGAATCCTTGTAACTAGTAGTTGATAGGCTTAGTTAGTCTTTTTCAGTTTTCATTTTTGTTGTAATGACAGGACCGCGAACCGGAACCTCAACGGAACGGCACCTCGATCGGCTCTTCACCTCGGTACAATCTACCATCTCTCATTTCCGAACACATGTGGCCTGATTCCTGTATAACCAAGGATATGTAGGCAGCTCAGATACCAGGGCTCGGTCACATTCCCTCCCTTTCCTTAGTGTAGTCCGTCCAAGTAATGGTCGGGTCAAAAACATGTCTAGTCGTTCTTTGTCGGAAAACTCTTCGTGTTTTCAGTCAAAGAGGGGCAGCTGTAGACACCGGATTTTTGACCCTCCCCGAGAATTTCCACATTTTTAGCGTGAATAAGTGAAATTGGGTCTAAATATAGCTATTTTGACTATTTCACTTTATTTCGTTGCAAAAAGAAAAATTACAAAAATATATATATAATTTTTAGCTTATGTATTTCTCATAAACTTGAAAAAATACAAAAATTGTACTTTATTTTGGTACTTTATATAAATTCAAAAATTACAAAAAAATATAATTCTATTAATGTTTTGTAGTCATTTTAATTTTTGAAAAATACAAAAAATATTACTTTATATTTTGTCTTTATTAAAAAAACAAAAATTACAAAAAATAGTTTTATTAATATTTTGTAGCTATTTTAAATCTTGAAAAATATACTTAAAAAAGATATAATTTTGTTTAAATATTAGTCTTATTTTTGTTAGTTATTTTGCTTACATAGGACTAGTTGAGCAATGTCGTGTTCCTATTTCTCGGGTTCGGGCAAAAGAATAATATTCGGGTTCAAACTACCCAGTTTTAGGCCTAATTTTCGGACCTAGCCCATAATAAACCGAGTCCATGACACATGAGGAACCCCACCACGTGTGGGGGACACAAGTCTCGAACCCCACCACGCGTGGGGCTCATTTCCCGGGGCAAGGATACTAAAATACACGGACATAGCAAGGCAAAAGGGGGATTTTTGATTTTTGGATTGGGAAAAGATTTTTGGGAGAGCACTGTTCGATCTTCTTCCTTTTCCTAAAGGAACCAACGAAAAAACCCTACGGTGAAAAACAAAAAAACAAAAAGGGACTTTTCAAAATTTTTTGGAACGAAGGACTTGGGATTTTTGAACGTGTACTGTAGAGCTTCTTCTTCCTAAAGAAGAAGAAGCAAAAAACCTTAGAAAACAAAAAGCAGCCCACCATCGTTCGACCTCCATCAACAACCCCTCGGACCACCTCCTTCCACCTCCAGTAAACCACCAAACGACCCTTCAACCAGCTCCCTCCGTCGTCGTCACTGCCCGTCAACCTACTGTCACAACCAAACAGGCCCGTCACCTTCCCCCAGCACTACGACCAACAGCAACAACCTAACCTCCCGTCAAACCCCCTCCTCCTCACGTCCAGCGACCATCCCGTCAACCAGCTCCCTCCATCGTCTCACACAGCCACGACCACTCCTCCTCCTCCTAGCTCCCCCTCTCGTCATACCTCCCGTCCTTCATTCCCTCATCCGAGTCGACAATCAAACAACCAGTGAATACCATCGGAAAAACCAGTGGTTTCGCCATCGAACAGCAGCTGTGACTGCGCTGCTGCCTCGCGCCACCGGCTCCCTTCATAGCTGCTCCTCCCTCACATCCAAACGACCCCTTTGCTTCATATCCACGTACCAACTGCTGCGTCGAAAAATATACAGCAGCGACCAACAATCTCAGGTCGTTGACAGACTTAGTCCGAGCTTTCTGCTTCCATCGAGGTCGTCGTTGTTCGTCGAGTTCCGGTACGTCGAGGGGTTTGTCCGAGGTTTCGTCGTTGTTCCTCGTTTAGTTGAGGTCAGGTTTGAGTTCCGTCGGGCGCTTGTTTGTCGTTCTAGGTTTGTCGAGGTTCGAAGGTTAGTATTCTTCATCCTTTGTTTCATTTCGTTCGTTTCGCATATTATCGTTCAAGGTGAATGAGAGTATTTGATATGGATGTATGTCAATAATGCATTTTCGTTGTTTCTTTCATTAAAAAAAATGTTTATTTCATGGTTAGTTACCGCATATGCTTAAAGTAAATGAGAGAATATATCGTGAGCTTAAGTTTTTTTACGAGAATGTTTACTTCTGTGCATATATTTGTGTTTATTAAGGGAACAATTTGACATCCAATGAATTGTTGCGAATGTATGTACTCACGTATATTATGTACTCTCGTTGCAATAAGTATGTGGACGTCTGAATGAAAAAATCATGACTACTGGCGTTAAAGCCATATTTCTCATTTTTAGTAATAGAAGTTGGATTTAATAACAATAACAATACGTTAGCAAAGTTGGGATTAACAGGAGCCTTATTAAAATACTTAGAATTTGGGATGGACCGTTTAGTGAAATTCACTGCCTTCCCTAAAAATAACAATACGTTAGTTGCTTTAGGCGCGCCTTTAATAATGTTATCTCCCTAAACCCGGGTGCACATTTATGTGACCCAAATCCAAATCTCAACGGAGTCGAAATATGTCTCTAGTCACGGGCACATTGATTGTGGGTGGCCCGAGGTGCATTTCCATGACGTTGTAAATTCTTTTTAATAATAAATGAGACGAGCCTCGGAAAAAAATGTAGAAGCTGCGGGGCCCTCTAAATGCATATATATTAAAATACTTAGAATTCGGGACATGCCGTTTAGCAAATGTTACGGCCTTCCCCAAAATAACAATACGTTAATTGTTTTAGGCGCGTCTTAATAATTTATTTTCCTTAACTCGGGTGCACATTTATGTGACCTAAATCTAAATCTCAACCGAGTCGAGATATGTCAAACAACCACGGGTGCATTGATGTAACGTGGTTCGAGATATGTTTTTGCGATGTTGCAATTCCTTGTAAGAAATAATAATAATAATAATTATGAAAGCGGTAAAAGTTACAAATTTGCACATAAGTTCATATTTGTATAAAATCAGATAATCAAGCCGAATATAACAGTTGAGCGACCGTGCTAGAACCACGGAACTCGGGAATGCCTAACATCTTCTCCCGGGTTAACATAATTCCTTATCCGGATTTCTGGTACGCAGACTGTAATATGGAGTCATTCTTTTCCTCGATTCGGGATTAAAATTGGTGACTTGGGACACCTTAAATCTCCCAAGTGGCGACTCTGAAATAAATAAACCAATCCCGTTTCGATTGTCCTTTAATTGGAAAAAACTCCGTTGCGCCCTCGCGGGTGCGGAAAAAGGAGGTGTGACAATGATTCTTTTCCAATAAGGGAATTTCAAATGGAAGTCGAGTTTGATTTTGGTTCTGAGAATGTCTCAGATTTAGTCTAGTTCTTTACATGTTGTTTTTTTTAAGCTTGAATCATATGGTCTGTTTAAGTGTGTTAGTATGAAATCAAATTTAGCAGATGAATGAAGCATATCTGAAACTTTAAATTGCTTTCTTTTGCTGGAAATGCGAATGTATGGTTTATAATGATGAAGCATCTTGCGCGATGTTGTTAATAGTTAGTTGTCCAAATGTTGAATTTTCATTACAATGTAGTTTTCCTGCAACGATTAATGCTTAAAGCACTGAATTGGGCTATAGCATTGGCCCAGTTGTGCCATGTTTCCCTTTGATGGGCACATTTCAGTTATGGGCTTCACGTTAGAGCCCGCTTGTATCCTCCTCCTTGTTAACAAAATGGTTAGTTGGTCGTTGGGTCCATAGCCCACCTGGCTCCCTAAGCTCAATTTAATGTCATGTACTGCTAGCTCACGAATTATTAACATTGAGTTTGAAACTTCCGCCTTAGTGATTGGAAATTCTTCCTGTCGTATAATTAGTTGGCAAGGCCCTTTAAATTAATCGAGGTGCGCCATATCAAACAAGACCAATGTTTATGGCCCTCAAAATTAAATGTAGAAACTCTTTTATTAGAATAATCGAGGTGTGCCCTTAGCGAATCTTCCATGGCCCTCGCAAACTTGAAAGTGCGTAGTTGCTTTAGGCGCGCTACTTTAAAAAATTACCTTCCTAAACTCGGGTGTGCATTTATGTGATCCAAATCCAAATCTCAACAATGTTAGAAAAAATATGTCGGGGACCGCGGGTGCATTTATGTGACGTGGTTCATGACATGTTTTAAATAACGTTGAAATTTTCCTAAAAAATAATTAAATAAAAGCGGTTATAAAGTTAAAATTGCACCATAGGCTAAAACATGTATTAAAATCAGATAATTAGGCCAATAATAACAGTTGAGCGACCGTGCTAGAACCACAGAACTCGGGAATGCCTAACACCTTCTCCCGAGTTAACAGAATTTCTTACCCGAATTTCTGTGTTCGCGGACTGTAAAACATAGTCAATCTTTTCCTCGACTCGGGATTTGAATCGGTGACTTGGGACACCCTAATATTATCCCAAGTGGCGACTCTGAATTTTAATAAAATAATCTCGTTTCGATTGTCACTTAAATTGGAAAAACTCCCTTACACCCTTCCGGGGTGTAGGAAAAAGGAGGTGTGAAGCTCTAGCGACTCTGCTAGGGACCGGAACCCAGATTCTCTGGTTCAAGGTTCAAGAATTCGAGCTTAGAATAATTGTTATATTTGGCTTTTATTTATTATCTGGTTTTAATTACATGTTTGGGCCTAATGTGCTCAATGTTACTTTTTACCGCTTTGATATTACCTGAACTGTATATAAACTGCTACGAAGCCCTTCTCTTCTCATCTTTGGGGATGCACACGCTGGCGTGACTCCTCTTCTGTTAGTGTCATACCTTAAATTAGGAAGAGGCTCGGACAAGTTACAAAGCCGGATGACCTTTTGGTTCCCGGTACGTAGCCCTCCGGCTCGAGTTGTCCGCTCGGGTACACAAGTCTAGAACAACATACCAAGGTTTTGAACTTAGAATAACCCAGCCTCATGCCAGATCCCTAGTAGGAACGCTTGATTGCATCACGTGCATTTGACTTTGGGGACTCAACACAGGGGTTGGGTCCGTCTAGGACAGGTATACCCAAAAATAAAAGACCATCCTGATGCATCTTATGTGCTACATGTTGCATTTCTTCAAGGGTAAAAGGGTCATTTGGCGGACCAATGATAGCTAAGGGCAAATGAAAAAAAAGGAAAAAAGAGAGGGTGAAGTGTGAGGATAAAGCGAGTAGGGCTCAATTATGTTTTCTGCCACATTTTTGTTAAGAAAAAAAAGAGCTGAAAATTTAAAAAAAGATTTTGCACTTTTTCATCATTTTCCGAAATTCAGAAAATCAAAAAAGGAAAAAAGAAAAGAAAATCCAAAAAGAGTTTACATGTTTCATCATTTTTCAAAAAAAAAATATATTTTCTCTAAATTAGTTGTTTTTTTTAATTCTCGCCCGTATCCAATCTGCCTGAACTACGCATATCTGATTCTCGTCTTTCGGGGCGTGCTACGTAGGCAACCCACATAGGGTCTGGTCTTCCTAGTAAATCTTAGGTTCTTGGCTTTGCGGGGTCATAGCCAAATTTTGCACTTCTAGCCACCTTTTGGCCAAATAAACCATTTTGCAAAAATAGCCTCAATTATGTCTGGCATGTGTCCAATAGGGAGTGTTATTGTCTCACCTAGTGTTGGTTTGAGTTTTTTTCATACAGTTGTGGATTTACTTACCGGGGTTTGAGCATGATAGACACCCCGTGACCATCCAGTCAGGATCGCTTATTCAGGAGTTGCTTAAGAAGATCTTTCTTTTTTATTTTTTATGTTTTGAGTTTTGTACAATAATGTCGAGTTTTTTGATTATTGTACTTTCTATTTTGTATTTGAAAAAGTGTGATATAAATCAAAAATCCAAAAAAAAGGAGATGTCGCGTTTTATATTTCCATTAGAAGTTTTCTTTAGAATACTAATTCTATGAATGAAAAAAAAATCATTTGAGGTGGTTTTGCTTTACTGAATTAAAATTTCTTTTATATTTAGTATATTAAGATTAAAAATTCAAAAAAAAGAGAGAATTTTCTTTTCATATCTCTTTAGAAGTTTTCTTTTAAAAAATAATAAATTCAAAAATTCAAAAAGATTTTCTTGTGAGGTTCTTCTTTGGGAAATATATATATAAAAAAACAACAAAAATTATATTCTTTTATTTGCACTAGAATTTTAGGACATTGTATATAGTAGAAAAAAGCACATTTTATCTTTTGTTTATCTTTCGAATTTCGTCTTTAGGTAATCAAAAATTGAAATCCAAAAATATTTTTATCTTTTCCATTTCTTTTATTCGAATTTTTTTTCCAGGATATCAAATGAAAATTCAAAATATTTTTCTTTGGTCTATTCTTTAGATTCCCTTTAAAAAAAAAGAAAAGAAAGAATCAAAAAATGTTTTTCTCTTGTAGGACTTTTCCTTAATAATTTCCTACAGAGTGTTTGTTTCAAAAAGAAGAAAAAAAAAAGAAAAAAAAGAGAACAAAAATATTTGCTCGTTAAGCTTGAGTTTAGAATAGGTTATAGAACATTAAGTCTAGAAAATTCAAAAAAAAGGGGGTTTGCTTCTTTTATTTCTCTTTTCTCATTAGAGTAGTTATTAAGGTAAAAAAGAAAAAAAGAGAATGATAGTTTGTTTGCTTTATTCTCGATCTTCCCGAATTACGCAAAGATCTGATTCATGCGGCGTCATGATACGTAGGCAACCTACATAAGGTTCGATCGAATTATTTTTTTTATTACCAAAAGAAAAAGAAAAAGAAAAGAAAAGAAAAAAAAGGAAAAAAGAAGAAGAAAAAAATGGTGAAATTATGGGATGTGAGAAATGAGAAGGAAGAAAAAAGAGCGATAATCAGAAAGAAAAAAGGGGAAAAAAATTGAGTGAGCTAAGAAGTGCGAGGAAAGAAAAGAAAGGAGAAGATTCAAATGGACAAATTGGGATGTTGCCAAGTGACCTTATGACCCTCGAAGTCATTCTAGAACCATTAATTGTTGCTAGGTGCATTGAACGCAATGTGATATATTTGCTGTTAAATGCCCTAACGCTAACGGGATGACTCCATTTTGTTCCTTTTGATATCTTCATAGCAGAAAGGTGGTTGGTTTGTGGTTCTCGAAGTAGTAACTCCTCTCCACAACATAAAGTCAAAAGGCAATAGCGGATAATAACAAAATTGGGTTGGTTGATACCGGTGCCCGAAAGCAGTTGGTTGAACAGGACACTGGTTTGGCTGATGAGGTAAGGATGTTAAGACAACACATGACGGACATGTATCAGGCCTGGATGACTGGGAAGGCACCACCCCGGCCACCACCTAGCTTCTTAGATGCTACCCTTACACAAACTCCGGTCATAGTGCCAGATGATCCTCCATACTCTCCAGATCCACCCATTTATCACAGCTTTCCCAACCACCCTAGTAGCTCCATTACTCATCCTCTAATTACCTCTCCCTAAAATTGTCCTCCTGTCATATCCATCATTCCCAACAATGAATACCCACTCAAAGCTTATGATGCCCAACATTACCCTTCAAAGGTTGTCCACAAGCTTCCTGGCTCATACAAGAAGAGCCCTCGGGATGAGCTTCATGCTGAAAATGAAAAGGTTATAGGAAAAGAAGGGCGAGATGAGATATCCGGGAAGCTGAAAAGCATAGAACAATCTTTAAAGAACATGCAAGGGATGGGAGACCAGGTTAGCATGTCTTACAAAGAGTTGTGTATGTTCCCTGACGTTCGCCTGCCCGCGGGGTTTAAAGTTCCGAAGTTTAACTTGTATGATGGAGATGGAGATCATGTAGCCCATCTGAGGGGTTATTGCAGTGAAATGAGCGGTGTTGGCGAGAAAGATAATTTGTTGATGGCGTATTTCAGTGAGAGCTTGACTGAGGCAGTTTTGGAATGGCATAATCGTCAAGATGTCGGTAAGTGACATACATTGGGCGACATGGCTCAAGATTTTGTGCGATATTTTTAGTACAATATAGACATTGTCCCAGACCGCTCCTCCCTATCTTAAATGGAAAAGAAACCCAAGAAAAGTTTTAGGGATTTCTGGCTCAGATGGAACGAACAAGTTGCTCGGGATGGTCCTCCCATTGATAGAAAAGATGTTGTTGAGCCCCGCCGATGACAGGGTCTAGTGGTCGTTCTTGCTAAACGCTTTCAGCCTCAATGTCGACCCCGTGGATATCCTTGTAATCCTCCCCACTGCTACTTCTCTCCACAGAACCCCCAAAATCGTACATCATTTCCCCGATACCCCGTCCACAATGCACCACCATATGCTCCACATCCCTGAGGCCTGCACCACTTCCACAAATGTCTCACCCGCCCCCTCAGGCATATCAACCACCTGCCCGCAAAAGGTTCCAACCGAGGCCAGAGTATAAAATGAAAAGACTACTGAAAAAAGAAAATGCTTTCACGCCCGTCGGAGAATCCTATACAAGCTTGTTTGAAAAGTTAATACATTCTGGCCTGATTGAGCCGCTCCTCGGCTATACTCCTGACCCATATGCAAAAGGTTTTGATCCTACTGTACGATGCAAGTACCACTCTAATGTCCAAGGGCCCAGCATTGAAGATTGTCGCTTTTTGAAAAGGGAAATAGAAAGAATGATTTAAGAAGGGGTAATTGTGATCAATGACAGTGACAGGGAGCATGCGAATCCTCTTGGGAACTTGTCGACTAAAGTTAATAATGCTGAAGTTGGTAATTTTCTTGGCAATATCGATGCACAACTCAGTGGCTAAGATGTCGAGCTTGGTAATTGGAAAGACGCTCCTTTCTTGGCTAGCAAGGGAGGAGTCTTGGTAGTTTATTGTCATTTCTGTTGTCCGGGTGATTTCAGGGTTGTAATCCGGATATTGTCTTGTGACTCAAACCCTTTTATCCTTTTATTTTGCCCGGTTTGTTTAGTCGTAGTAACTCGTTAGGTGTTGGATAGGTTTGTTCCATGGTTGTAACCCTAGTTTAGTTTGCTTGTTTTGTTGTTCGAACCATTTCACTGTCTGTCTAATGCAATTTCTTGTCTTCTTTTATTTCTAGTCATTTTTTGTTTAGTTCTTTTCTCCTTTTTAGTTCCTTTCCTGCTGTCTCTAGTGACATGACATGCACACATAATTCTAGGCCTGGTCTCACTAGTTAGTTTAGTCATGGAGCAATGAAATAATTTTAAAGATGATAGGGACATTTGAGGGAAATAAGTACAGATTTGGACATTTTGAGATCATTTGAAGCCCGAATTGGGTGAAACTGGGGTAGATAATTTGGGAAGTTAATAGGATGGCAAGAATTCGTTAAAGGAAAGTGCATCCCAGATGATTTGAAGCAAACAACTTTGAGTTCAAGTGCACCTCAAGTAACAAGATAAAGTCAAGAAAGTTTTCTCCGAATTGACGGAGGATATCCATTATGAAAAGGGAATCACCCAACGACAGTTCTGTACTTGACAAGGCGCCAAAGAAAAGCGGAAGGCATATCGGTGATATCAACGCCGAAGCCGCAAAAGAAATATTGTGCATGATCTTCAACTTTCATTTCAAGTTGCATGTGTTGTACTTGGCATTTTCAGGGATTGGGAGGCCCTCTTTCAGCTACCCAAACACTTATACCATTTGATACCCTCTTGAGCCTGTACTAGTTTCTTTGACTTCCCCTCTTTTGGAATCAAGTTAGAGTAAAAAAAAAAGTTTATGTCCCAATAGGTTTATTTGAAAAGGTTCATACCAAAAGGAAAATTCAAAAAAATAAAAAAGAAAAATAGAGATAAAAAGGGAAAAGAAAGAAAAAGGAAGAAAATAATAAAAGAGAAAAGAGAAAAAGAAAAGAAAAGAAAAATAGCGGCAACAAAAGTAGTCCTGTGAACTACGTTTGACCTGATTCTTGTCACCATAAGATACGTAGGCAGCCTCACGGTTCGGTCATACCAAATAAAATATTTCATAATCCCACGAAATCGAGAGTGGGAAATTAAAAAAAAAAAGGAAAAATAGATTCAAATTCCCCTGTTTTAGAAATTGGGGCAAAGTTTTTAGAATGGATTCCAAAAGTTGTTAATAAATTAACCCCGTTGTCTTAGTTATTTTTGAGCCTTTGTGATATCCTTTCTTTCTAACCCTGTCCAAAAGCCATATTACAGTCCGAAAGACCTCCCGGATAATCTTTGAGAGTGCTGAGTTTAGACATGCCAGGAGCATATGATGTTTTTACTCTAGTCAATGCCTTGTCATCTACAGAATCATAGGAAATAAGAAGAACGAACAAAATGAGAGAGTCTTATTGGTGAAAACCTTCACAGGCACCGTAAGGCGATGGTGAGTTGAGAGAAAGAACAAAATGAGAGAGACTTGATGGTGAAAACCCTTCGGGCACTACAAGTCGAATAAAGATCGTGAATCAGATAGGATAATCGGAGTATGAAAGCCCAGTTTCACAGCTTAGAGGTACAACAAGAGTCGAACATTAGACCTGCTTGACAGATTAGGCCACTTAATCCATAGGGGCATGTCATGGTCATTAGAGTTGGTATCCATATCTGATAGGTTTCTACTTTGTAGTTTTCTTGTTATGAGTAATCTCTTTCCATTGACCTTTACTCTGTTCCTTTTGTCTTGTTTACTTTCTCTCCCTGAGTCTGTTTGGTCAGAACAAGTGAGAAATGACTTCAAAATTGCCACCAGCTTTCCAATTGTACAAAACGGGATCCTGCTAGCACATCAAAATGGCATAAGTTAGGAAAGAACAACGCACGCATTGAGTTGGTAACAATCAACATGCCTTGGGGTTCATGTGAAATACAAAGGTTTGGTATATGTCAATTCATGAACAATGCAATAGATAGAGGGTGTTGGGTAGGAACGCATCAAAGGTATTTTCTGTGATAAGATTGACAAAAAAAGTTGTTAACCAGTGACAAGCAAGGTCTTCCAAGCGGAAATCAAATTTATCATGGCAAGTGAAAGAGAAATAGACCTCAAGGCCAAGGCCAGTATTTTAAATCAGGAAAGAACAACATGCGCACTGAGTGGATGGCAATTGGCGTGCTTTGGGATTCATGAGAAACACAAAGGTTCAGTACATGTCAATGCAAGAGCACAATGCAACAAATGAATGGTATTGGGATTGAACGGATCAGAGGTATTCTCCGTGATAAAGGTGAGAGAGAAAAGCGGTCAGTCAATAAATAGGCAAGGTCTTTTGAGTTGAAATCGAAGTTACCATAGGAAGTGAAGGAGCAATCGCCCTCAAAGCTCAAGGCCACAAACCAACCACCATGTTTAAATTCACATGTTTTCTTTGATTGAAACATGGGCAGAAAATTTCGTTTGTTTCGGAGAAACCCTCCGTAAGGAAAAGTAAGCACCAGGCAGGTTTGACCATAAATTCTCAAGACCCTCCTGGAAAATGGGACCTAGTTTAAAATTCAAAACAATCATGAATAGCAAAATCTAGCATAAACGTACCCCAAAGGATTATAAATTGGCTTCAAAGTTTTCATGCTTGATATAGGATTCAATTAAGAGCTTTCAGGACCCTACTGAATAATGGGACTTAGCTTTAAGATTTCCATTAGATAACAAGATTTAGCGTAAGTTCTGCTGCATGGTAGTATAATTCAGCCGTAAAAGTTGCCACTCTTAAGATAAGACTTGATTTTTGATTTTCAGGACCCTCCTGGATAATAGGATGTAGTTTTAAGACCCTCTTAGATAACAAGGTTTAGTGGGAGTCATACCTTTATAAGATATAATTTAGATGTAAAGCTATCATTTAACTAGGAGTTTTCAGGACCCTCCTGGATAATGGGATTTAACTTTCAAATTCATAGAGATATTTGGTGACATGATTCAATTAACACTCATAGATGCGCCCAGCACCAAACTAGGCAGGAAAATTTCTTTTCTTTTGTTTATTTTGTTGTAATCAGGCTCAAAGGCAGCAGTTTCAGATGAGCAGTTAAAGTTTTGGCAATCAGGCGCCCACCTGGAGTGCAAGGGAATACAGTTCAAGTTTCGTCAATCAGGTACCCACCAGGAAAGTAAGGGAATACAGTGGAAGTTTTGGAAATCAGGCGCCCACTTGGAGAGCAAGGGAATATGGTTCAAGTTTTGGCAATCAGGCGCCCACCTGGAGAGCAAGGGAATACAATTAAAGTTTCGCCAATCAGGCGCCCACCTGGAGAGCAAGGGAATACAGTTCAAGTTTCGACAATCAGGCGCCCACCTGGAGAGCAAGGGAATACAGTTGAAGTTTCGGCAATCAGGCGGCCACCTGGAGAGCAAGGGAATACAATAAAAGTTTTGGCAATCAGGCGCCCACCTGGAGAGAAAGGGAGTGCAATTCAAGTTTTGGCAATCAGGCGCCCACCTGGAGAGCAAGTGAATACAGTTAAAGTTTTGCCAATCAGGAGCCCACCTGGAGAACAAAGCAAATCAAGCGTTGGTAATCAGGAGCCCACCTGGAGAACAAAGCAAATCAAGTGTCGGTAATCAGGAGCCTACCTAAAAAACAAAGCAAATCAAGCATCGATAATCAGGAGCCCACCTGGAGAACAAAGCAATTCAATTGTCGGTAATCAGGAGCCCACCTGGAGAACAAAGCAATTCAAGGGTCGGTAATCAGGAGCCCACCTGGAGAACAAAGCAAATCAAGCGTCGGTAATCAGGAGCCCACCTGGAGAACAAAGCAATTCAATTGTCGTTAATCAGGAGCCCACCTAGAGAACAAAGCAATTCAAGGGTCGGTAATCAGGAGCCCACCTGGATAACAAAGCAATTCAAGGGTCGGTAATCAGGAGCCCACCTGAAGAACAAAACAGCAGTTCAAGTTTCGAGAAAAAGCAGAGCAAGTGTTGGTAATCAGGAGCCCACTTGAAGAACGAAGGGAAAGAAGAAATGTTCAAACGAAGACAGTTCAAGTTCAGCAATCAGGCGCCCACCTGAAGAAAAGGGACAGTATCTCAGATTACAATTCAAGTCGGCAACAAAGGAATTTCACCTGGAGGATACTAGTCAACAGGGCAGCAGGAACTGCAAGATCAAGTTGGAAGATATAAATAGGATTTTTCTAATGTTTAGATCATAGTTTAGTCTAGCTTCTTTTATTTTGTCATGGTGTAATAAGGAGTTCAGTAAGCAGTAGTAGCAGCAGCAACAACAGTGAAATCACAGCTTCATGGTAGTTCCAGCTACCGAAGCTTCCCGAACTACACTGACCTGATTCCTTTATAGCCAAGGATATGTAGACAACCTTGGAAGCATGTTGCGGTCAAATCTTTCAAAAATACTTCCAACGAAATAATCAAACGAGAAAAAATCGCTCGTATCCGCTCACTTTATCTTTGCACGAAAACTCTTCGTGTTTCCGAGCAAAGAGGGGAAGCTGTGAGCACGTGATTTTTGCCCTATATGAATTACTCCCATAAATTCAAGAAAATAAATTTCTCCCACTATTTGTAATTTTGTAGATTTTTGTGGCATTTTTTGTCGGCTGTTTGCATTTGTCTGTGCACGTTTATTTTATTAATGAAAAATACAATATATGTTGCATTTACATTTAGGATTTAATTTTATATTTTTTTATATTAATTAGCAAATGGGTTGTTTTATAAAAAATGGAAAAATCACAAAAATAACCTATTTTTGCACTTTTAAATTTTAGTTTTGGTTTTTGGTAGTTTTTCCTTTAATTTGATTTTTAAGTAATTGTGGTTTTTATTATTTAGAGTTAATCATTTGAATTTGGTAGGATAATTTGATTTAGGGATTAATTTAGGTGTTATTTTTATGTTTGGGAAAGGAAAAGAATTTTGAAAAATAAAAAGAAAATTGAATAAAGAGAGAGGAGTCTGAATTGGGCTAGATCTGTTTAATTTCCCCCCAGCCCAAATGAAATTTCCCCCATACCCGTTCAGTCCAGCCCAAACCCATACCTCAACCCGGTCCGTCTTTACACTTAACCAAATGACATTGTTTGAGATCTCCCCATCTCAACCTCTGGATCAACAAGATCCAACGGACCGGAACTGATCTCCCCCTGTATAAGACTGTCCGAAAAGCCTCACCCCCTCAGAACCCCCCTCAATCTCATCGTCTCCAACCAAAATCCTAGAGACGCCGCCCTATTTTCCACCGCTTGTTGCTGGCGGCGCCGTTCCCAAACCACCCTATCTTTATACCACAGAACCCCCATGATCCCCTCATACCAAATCCACAACTACTTTCCTTCGAATCGGCCCAGAGCTCCTCGAATATTAAATCCGAGGTTGAGCCCTAAAAGTCCAAAAGTTATTTTCCATTGAACCTGGTAGCATGCATGGTCATAGGGCATTGTTCTTTCGAGTTTTGAAGTTTGGATTCAACAAGTCTGATGTCGTTCAGTTTGTTCTTGACAAAGAACAGTTGATAGACATTAGTTTTGTTAGGTCATTTGTCTCCGTCAGTTTTCGAGTTCTGATTTGGTAAGTCCCTCTTCCCCTTTTGTATTTTCTTTCTTGCACTGTCCTATTCTCCTCCTCCTTCCTGTTTCTTTAGCCTAGTTTTCTTATACTAATCTGACTGAAATCAGCTTCGAACTTAGTTCTTCCCTTAAGATAGTTTGTTTTTTTCATTTTGTATTCCGTTTCATTTCTTCAGTTTTCTTTTCAATTTCTTAATCGTTATTATCCGTTCTTCTTGATTTTATTTTAGGTTGTGACAATTTTCTGATAATTAGCTTAAATTAGATTGTTGTTAAATTGGTAATTTAGTTTTAATTCCAGTTTAGTATTTTAGCTTAGAAGGAAAATCACTTGTTACCTTATATTTTGGTTTTTTTTGAAGTCACTCAGTTGTTGCTCTTTTCTACTTATCGTCAAATTGGCTAATTGGATTTCTAAACCTTTTAGTTTGGGCCTGGTGTTCAGTTACAACTCATTCAGTTGGGTTTGAACCATTGGGTCAAAATTGACCCATGAGATTGTTGGGGTAATTAACAGGGTTCCTAAAGTAAAAAACAGAGTTTTTGAGGCTAGTTTAGAAATTGTAAGTTGAGAGAATCTCAGTAACAGACTAGCGAAGCTTCTAGGAAGCTGGGGGTGGGGACTAATGTGCAAAACTATTTTTTAAACTAAGGTCTCCTAAGCTAAAATGAAATTATCAAAAGGATTAGGGTGAAAAACTAGTGCATTTCTGCAGCCCTAAATGCCTTGCCTATAAATGCACCTTTGGCTTGACATTGAAGTCAGGAAAGGGAGAGATTAAAAAGTATAGAAAATTAAAAACGACTGAAAAAATGCTGAGAGGGTGTGAAAAATCAGAAAATACAAAGAAAGATTACAGAATTACTGTTACATTGAAGTATTTCTGCAATTCTTGGGGTTTTCAAGTTTTTGAAGTAATCTCTGATTCATTTTTGGGCTCGGAATGGTTTAAAGAAGCTGGATTTGCTATTGTTGAACTGCTGAAGTGTATTTGCTTCTGCTACTGATCTTCTCATGTTGTCTTTTGCTCTAATTGCATCAGGTATTCTCTTGAACTATGGTGGAAATGAAGACTGATTAAGCTTTGTATAAAGATCTGTGACCGAGTTAGAATTAAATGAAAAAATATCAGTCCCTGTTGTGTATTGTTAAATTCTGCCGTGTTATTATTCATGTTTTAGTCTAGCTTCTTATGTGCATTTCATTTTGTTTTAAGGTTTGGATTTGAACTTGTTTGAATGCAATTGATTCAAGGCTGTTTTACACTTTTTTTTAAATATGTACTAATTAAGGACTGTGGTTCTTAGTTTGATTAGCTGAAACTGTTTGGTTTTGGATATGCCTTTCATGGCCATGGTCCAAATGCATATTAGTTCAGATCTTTGATCTAACCGACTTGATTCATGTTTTGTTTTCCAATTAATCTTTTAAGCCTGCTCTCTTATAGTTTAAGGCATGGTTCAGTGACTTCAGAAAGATCGTCATTTAAATTCTCCCCCTGTTCATGTGATGATTCTTTTCCAATAAGTGAATTTCAAAAGGAAGTCGAGTTTGATTTTGGTTCTGAGAATGTCTCAGATTTAGTCTAGTTCTTTACATGTTGTTTTTTTTAAGCTTGAATCATATGGTCTGTTTAAGTGTGTTAGTATGAAATCAGAATTTATCAGCTGAATGAAGCCTATCTGAAACTTTAAATTGCTTTCTTTTGCTGGAAATGCGAATGTATGGTTTAAAATGATGAAGCATCTTGCACGATGTTGTTAATAGTTAGTTGTCCAAATGCTAAATTTTCATTACAATGTGGTTTTCCTGCAACGATTAATGCTTAAAGCACTGAATTAGGCTATAGCATTGGCCCAATTGTGCCAAGTTTCCCTTTGATGGGCACATTTTAGTTATGGGCTTCACGTTAGAGCCTGTTTGTATCCTCCTGCTTGTTAACAAAATGGTTAGTTGGTCGTTGGGTCCTTAGCCCACCTGTCCCCCTTCAGTAAGCTCAATTTAATGTCATGTACTGCTAGCTCACGAATTATTAACATTGAGTTTGAAACTTTCACCTTAGTGATTGGAAATTCTTCCTGTCGTATAATTAGTTGGCAAGGCCCTTTAAATTAATCGAGGTGCGCCACGTCAAATAAGGCCAATGTTTATGGCCCTCAAAATTAAATGTAGAAACTCTTTTATTAGAATAATCGAGGTGTACCCTTAGCGAATCTTCCATGGCCCTCGCAAACTTGAAAGTGCGTAGTTGCTTTAGGCGCGCTATTTTAGAAATTACCTTCCTAAACTCGGGTGTGCATTTATGTAACCCAAATCCAAATCTCAACAATGTTAGATAAAATATGTCAGGGACTGCGGGTGCATTTATGTGACGTGGTTCATGACATGTTTTAAATAACATTGAAATCTTCCTAAAAATAATTAAATAAAAGCGGTTATAAAGTTAAAATTGCATCATAGGCTAAAACATGTATTAAAATTAGATAATTAGGCCAATAATAATAGTTGAGCGACTGTGCTAGAACCACGGAACTCGGGAATGCCTAACACCTTCTCCCGGATTAACAGAATTCCTTACCCGGAATTTTGTGTTCGAGGACTGTAAAACAGAGTCAATATTTTTCTCGACTCTGGATTTGAACCGGTGACTTGGGACACCCTAAAATTATCCCAAGTGGTGACTCTGAATTTTAATAAAATAATCCCGTTTCGATTGTCACTTAAATTGGAAAAACTCCTTTACACCCTTCCGGGGTGTAGGAAAAAGGAGGTGTGACAGCCATATTTCAAAAGGCTAAAATGGGATATTTAATTTACACCCTCAAGTTTTCACAATCGAGGTTTTTTATTAAGCCGTCAAAGAGTCAGGCAAACATTATTTCAAAAATCCTTATCGAGGGAAAAATAAAGCCCACATAAATGGTCGCATCGACCAAGCGCGTAAGAGCCATTGTCGCCAGCCTAATAAGCCTCAAGGCCACACATATAAAAGGTCGCATCGACCAAAAGCGTAAGAGCCACTGTCGCCTGCTTGAAATATGAAAACTTGAGGGTCTAAATGAGCTCGAGTCGTAACCCGATTCAGAGACTGGACTCAAAACAGTTAACCAAATATGTATAAGGGCAAAGGCATAAGAGCCATTGCTGCTAGCCCACACTAATAGGTCGCATCAACCAAAAACGTAAGAGCCACTATCGCCAGCTTGAAATCTAAAAACGTGAGGGTCAAAATGAGCTCGAGTCGTAACCCGATTCAGAGACTGGACTCAAAACAGTTAACCAAATATGCCTAAGGGCAAAGTTGTAAGAGACATTGTCGCCAGCCCACACTAAAAGGCCGCATCAGCCCAAGGCGTAAGAGCCATTATCGCCAGCCAACACTAAAAGGTCGCATCAACCAAAGTGTAAGAGCCATTGTCGCTAGCTCACATACACCAAAATGTCACTTCGATCAAAAGCATAAGAGCCACTGCCACCAGCCTAAATTTTGGCCACTCGATGGGCAAGTAAGCTCGAGTCAATGCCCGACTCGGGGACTGAGCCCAAAAGGCTTGGCCTAAATATGCCTAAGAGCAAAAGTGCGTAAGAGCATATGGGCTAGACTAATGAGCCCCAGGGCCATATCACGATTCTAAGGATTCTTATCAACTCAAAGACCAGTCCACCGGGCTGAATTCAAAATAGAAAAGAGATATAAAAGAAATAAAGCTGCAAGGTTTTCTTTCATACACATATGCGAAAAAACGCAATCTCCATCTACAAACATGCTTCGAAAATGCTACATACAAATGGCAAAATATATGCCCCCAGGGGTCTACAGCCTGCCGGCCTCATCTTCGCTTTCTTCGGCATCGGGCAAAAACAACTGAGCATCACGCTCATCCGCCCTTGCTAGCGCTAATTCCTCCGAAAGGGCAAAGCCCCTAGCACAGATCTCCTCGAGGGTCTTTCTTCGAGACCTGCAATGAGCATATTCTTCAATCCTCCCTTCGTGGTCTAGGATCATTCTCAGCTCAGCTTGAGCATCGACAGAATCCTTTGAATAGATCACCATCTCCTGGTCAGCCTTAATCCTTCTCATTGCAGCTTCCGCCCAGGCATCAACGATCTCGGCCCTGACTTTCGAAAGCTCGAACTCGAGCTTCGCAATTATTTCTATTTGAACCGAAGCATATCACGAGCTAAGCGAAGTTGAGATTCCAAAGCAGGAACTTTAGCTAGGGCGTCCTTCCCCTTTAAAGCCTGAGCCTCCGCCCGAGCTTTTAGCTCACCATGCTCACGTCTGGCCCGGTCAACTTCATCTTGAAGGCTCTCCAGGGCCTCCATCTTGTTCTGCAACTGAAATAAACTAAGTGTTAGCCTCAGGAATCAGGAGGCGGAATACAAGCTCACCTAGGATAGAAGTTTACCTGCTCCTTCAGGTGGTTCTAGTAATTCAAGCTCCGAACCACCTCATGCTGCAAGTGAACTAGCTCGACTTCCTTTTCATCATAAAGGAGCCTAAGGGATCTCTCCTCATCTAGAGCTTTCCGTAGCCTGGCTTCACAACGAAGTAGCCCGGACTTAAGCTTGTCGAACACCAGTAAAAGAAAACCCAATAAGGAAGGGAAGGCGTGAAGCTCGAAAGACCTGTGCCAAACCTCACCACAAAGTGAAGCCGTTGGGCTTCCTCGAAGGCCGAGCGTACACTTACTAATCTAGTTCCTCCAGCCCTGAAAGGATCGACTCCGGTCGAAGCACGATCGCTCGGTGTATGCGATCCCGAGTTTCTAGCATTTCCCGAGGTACTGTCAACATAAAAAGAGGGCGACAACAACGGAGAAACCTTCTTTCCAAAACTAGGAATCACAAACGCGACAGGCTCGGACGATGCTTCCGCTCCAAAGCCCCGATCCCATTTTTCCTTGCTCTAAGCGCCGCCACCCTGTGAAAGCATCTCTAGTTTATTGTTATCGTTCTTTAGCCCGAGGGCTGGAAACCCTTCCCCTTCTCTAGAGGAACGCGTCATAGCCTCAGAAGGCTCTCCAATGCCTACAACAACAAGCTTAATACGCATAAATGGAAAACGCCTCTCCAAATGAAGGAAGGGAGGGAAAAGTATAACACATCACTCACCATGATGTTTCGCTTCCCATCTGCCCCGGGACACAGCTCGCCACTTGCGCTCATCATAAGTCAAGTGGGTTGCCAACTATCGAACCCAATCCAGCAAATCAAGAACGTCGCTCGGCGCCCATGAAATCGCTGCGGGAAAAGAAAAGAAGGCACGGTTACGAAATCAGGTTTCGCCATAGACAGAACTGAGAAGGAACGAAATGCACTACTTACGTGTATAGTTCCATTCCTCAGGGAATGGCATGAGATCCACGGGGATAATGTCAGCGGTCTGCATTCGGATGAAGCGACTCATCCATCCCCGATCTCCGTCTTCCTCGTCATCAATAACGAAGGGTGTGGTTAATCGGCATCGCAAGGTCATCAAACCTTGAAGGTGGAAGGGCCGGTACAGCCTGATAAGATGACTAAGAGTAAAATCAAACCCCGCCTTCTCCGCAAAAAATCTCATCATCAATACTGTTCGCCAAAATGATAGATAGATCTGCGCCAAAGTGACCCGATACTCTAGGCAGAAGTCAAGCTCAACCCTATCAAGGGGGCCCAGTGTGAAAGGATATGTATACGCATTCAAGAATCCATCGACACGATCTGTGATGCCCTCTCCCGGGGGAAGTATCTGTAACATTACCTTTTCCTCCCATCCGCAGTCTTTTTTCACTAACCCAAGATTTTCTTCTCCTATCGAAGAAGCAACCTTCAAGGCATACTCTCGTTGGTCCTGAATATCGAAGGCGTAGCTCTCCCCTCTCTGCTGGGCAGACCCCGATGCAGCAGTCATGATTATGGCAAAAATTGAGAACTAAACCAGGAATCTGTGTAAGTACATTAGTACTGAAATAGCGAAAGGTTTGATGCGGAAAGAGAAGGGCAACTGCTTAGAATGGTGGGACCTCCAAAAAAGCAAAAATGTCCTTGTATTTATATGGGAAAAACGACGACGATCGGCCTGCCTCAAAGCCGATTAAAAGCACCATCGCCAGTCCCGAGGTGGTACCCGACCTCGAGGACCTTCCTCAGAAAGGAGTTAGGCTTTAAGAAGCCAATAATGCCTTCGCCAGTCCCGAGGTGGTACCTGACCTCGAGGACCTCTATCAAATAAAAGATAAGCTCTGAGGAGCCAACGACATTCCTGCTAGTCCCGAGGTGGTACCCGACCTCAAGGACCTCTATCAAAGAAAAGATAGGCTCTAAAAAGCCAACAATATCATCGCTAGTCCCGAGGTGGTACCCGATCTCGAGTACCTTCATCAGGGAGAAGTCAGGCTCCAAGGAAATAAGTATTTAGGCTCCACCC
Organism: Nicotiana sylvestris; assembly: GCF_000393655.2. Taxonomy (NCBI): domain Eukaryota; kingdom Viridiplantae; phylum Streptophyta; class Magnoliopsida; order Solanales; family Solanaceae; genus Nicotiana; species Nicotiana sylvestris. The sequence goes on from NC_091063.1 coordinate 133,712,813, forward strand.
GTATGGGCTTGGTCCCGGGGAACCGTCTGAGATCGGACCAACTCTCCTTCGGGATCTATCTACAGCGCCTTAAATCTATTTACACTAAGTTCAAAGCAAGCTTCTAGGTGGTCCGGATTCCAACGAACCCCCACTTGGGGACTGGCCTCGAAAGATCAGAGGCAATCCCTGTCCGCGGGCCTCCGAGCAACTTTCTTCCTAGGTCATTCCACCACATGTGGAGCTGTAAGGGGATCTCTTCAAGAGCTGCGAAGGGTTCGTTTTCATCTGTGCTTATCCTGCACATTTATTAGGGTGGTTTAATTTAAAAGGTTATGACTCATTTGGACTTAAGAAAAGGTTATCAAAATTCCATAAAAATCTGGCTTTTCAAATACGGCCTTTCAGCACTTCGGGGAAGAAGATTTTAAGGCTGTGTTTGCTAAACGGCCAAAACATAAAAAAAAACTACTAAAGGTGGATGTTCTTGCAAAAACGGCCTTCCGGCGTCCTTTTGGGGACATTCAACTATTTTAGACAAGAATGACATCACCTTCTTATGAAAGAAATGCTTCTAAAAATGACATATTTTTGAATTTTGAATTTTCTTTCCAATTTTGAAAGAAGAATGAAAATATTTTTGAATTTTGAGAAGAAATTAATAAAAAAAATATTTTTGGATTTTTTTTTAAAAAAAATTGGGGTCTTAAAGAAAGACTTTTCTAAAGAAGGAAGTAAAGGAAAATATTTTTGGATGTTTTCGAAAATGGTGGGCCGGAACCGATGAGGTTTGCCTACGTATCTCACATCCGGTGAGAATCAGACCCGCGTAGTTCTCCTGTTTTGACGGCACAGGGGAAACATGCCTACGTATTTTTTTTTTCAGAATTCCGGCAGAGTTTCAGAATTTTCTAAATACATACCTCTCACTCCTATATTATTATTATTTTTTTTTGATTTTCTTCCTCTGTTCTAGAAGCCGGTCAACATGCAAGCCGAAACAAACAAATGCGCAAGTAGCACGTAAGATGCATCAGGATGGTCTTTTTCATTTGGGTACACCTGTCCTAGATAGACCCAACCCCTATGTTGAGTCTCCAAGGTCAAATGCACATGATGCAAACAAACGTTCCTACTAGGGATCCGACATGAGGCTTGTTATACTAGGTTTAAAAACCTGGGTTTATTGTTCTAGACCTGGCTTACCCGAGCGGGCAGCTCGAGCTGAGGGGGGGAAGCATACCGGGAATACAGAAGCTTCACCGGCTTTGCAACTTGTCCGAACCTCATTCTAAAATTGGGATAAGACTCTAACAGAAAAGAAGTCACACGAAGTGCACACTTCCCAGATGATTTAGAAGACTTAGAGAGGAGGGTTTCGTAGCAATTTATATACAGTCCAAACAATATCAAAGCAGTAAAAGCGGCATTTAGCACATTAGGCTCAACATGTAAAAATCAGATAAAACAAGCCAACTATAACAGTTATTCTAAGCTCGAATTCTTGAACCCTGAACCGAAGTTCTGGGTTTGGGTCCCCAGCAGAGTCGCCAGAGCTGTCACACCTCCTTTTTACACAATCACCCCGAAGGATAATGTATAAGGGAGTTTTTCCAATTTAAGTGACAATATTCGAAATGGGATTATTTATTTAATTCAGAGTCGCCACTTGGGAAAGGTTTGGCTTTTGGTGTCCCAAGTCACCGGTTTATCTTGAATCCCAAATCGAGGAAATTTTCGACTTTCCAAATGAAGTCTGCGAACCAGAAATTCTAAGTAAGGAATTCTGTTGACCCGAGGGAAGGTGTTAGGCACCCACGGATCCCGTGATTCTAGCACGGTCGCTTAAATCGTTATAAAGGCTAAATATCTGATTTTAAAACATGTTATAACTTGTGTGCTTTTATTAAGTTTAAACCGCTTTTATTATTATTTTTTAATAGAATTGCAACGTCGTGAAAATGCGTCTCGAACCACGTCGCAATCAATAGACCCGTGGTTGTTGACACATTTCGACTCCGTTGAGATTTGGATTTGGGTCACATAAATGTGCACCCGAGTTTAGGGAGGTAATATTATTAAGAATGCTCCTAAAGGCTAGCGTATTATTATTTTTGGGGAAGGCCGTGAAATTCGCTAAACGGCCATTCCGAATTCTAAGTATTTCTATTATGACAAATTATTGAGGGCCCCGCAATTTACATTTTTTATTTGGCGAGGCTCGTCTCATCATTTTATTTAAAGACCAATCCTGAAGTGACTATGATTTTTTTTTCTAATTTATTTGTCTTTAATAATAAAAGAAGAAAACCTAATTATATAGCCTATTTGAAAGAACCAAATCCTTATAAATCCATTTCAGATCAGCCGGGCCCAATAACTAAATAAATAAAAATGTATCCTTTTAGCAACTCGTTTAAGACAACCCATATTGTGTTCATAAGGGGGCTGGACGGTTTGAGCACATAGTTTCAATTTCGAGGCCTGCCAGGATTTTATGCCCAAATAAATCTTTTTGATTCAAATTGCACGCTAGTCCTCAATCACTGGACACTCAGACCATTCAATTCATTTAACAGTGCATATATATGGTGAACGTGAACATTAATTTCATTTATAAAGGGGTGGGGACGAGATGGCCTTTCAACATGCAAATGCAGTGTGTATTATTTCAGATAGGAGATGTATCTAGTGCTTTTGAATCCAAAACGTATATAGTTGTATAAACCCGACAATCCAAATTAAAACTCAACTTCATGCTATTAAACTAAACTACGTGAGCCATTGATGAATTCCCTTAAGCACGGATTAAATTATGACTCACTGTCTATGAATAAGGTATCTAATGCTGAATGAACTTGAATCATACTAAACTATACTAAGCAACTGTATTAACACAGATTTCCAATTACGCCAGCCCAAGACAGTCCAAAACTAAATACAAATGAATTGAAATTAGTTCACTACTCGACTGTTTAATGATCAATTGTAAAATGCAGATCTAGAACCAGTTAATTCTGTTGCTAAAACTTTCAGTTAAACTAATGACGTTATTAAGGTTATTAACTAAACAAAATTCCAGCAACTAGATAGTCCATTAACAGTCCAAAACAAATCAAATTATACAGTATACCCTCCCAACCAATACCAACCGAAACTAAACTATATTAAGTAATTACACATCAACTAATATCTATTTTTTTTTGAAACACAGGTGCAGGGTAAACTACATGAGCAAAGATGTGGAGGCCAAAACATGAATATTTTCATATTTCATCTTTCAAGTCAAAGTTACATCAAATCTTAATTCGAGTGTGTACCTGAATTGGAAAGTGAGAAGAAGGAGAGGTAAATCAGCAACAACAGATAGCAAATAACAGCAGTAGCACCACAAACAATAGTATGGGACAATAAGAACCAGCCCAGTGAAACTCAGAGATCCATAAATGTTTTAGAAAAACCAAAAGAGCTAAACAGATCGACTCAAACCAATTGGAAATAAACCAAACACCAACTTGAAATCAAGCTGGGACAAATCTGAAACCAAACAGCTCAAACAACCAGCCTAGAGTAACTTTGATTGGGCCTAAATCTCAAACTAACTGTGAATTTAACAATGGAACAATGCCTTTCTGGAATTTTAGAGTTTTTCAGAGGTTTCTCTTTTGCTTTTTGTTTGTTATCTATGTAGAACTGAAGTCCAGAATGAACTCTCTTCACTGGTTCAAAAATAGACTCTCTTCTGTTCTAAAAAAAACTCTCCTCCCCTCTCCAAACTCCTTCCCTTTATATATATCACAACAGGCTCCTTTTCCAGCTCTTCAGAGCACTTAGTCAATTAAAAACTGATTCTCTCCCATGTTATTCCCTCTGTTTTTCCACTCAAGACTCAAACAGAAATGTATTCCCATCAGATTCCCCTGACAGCCCTCTTTTTCATTATAAAAAATGGTTTTCTATTTATTAAACTAAACAAGTATAGGCAGCATGAATATACTCTGACAGCACATGCTATGAAGTTAACTTTTATTCATTAAAGAACTACAATTCACATGCTTTCTGATGGCCAAAATCTAAAATAAATAAACAGGGCCATAAATTCTATCTAAAGTGCATAAAACAAGGCTATCAATTCAATATCAATCCAAACTAAGTGCTTGATTAATTGTAATTCAATTCGAAACTAGTATGAATTCAAATGCCAATGGATTCAGGCAGCAGAATCGAACTAACTTGAAATTCTGAATCAGGGAATGTCAACATAAACAAAACTGGCACCAAACATTTCAAAGGGGACAAACAAACTTCAATCACTTAATTGACGAAACTTAATTAATCGACTACGTAGTTTATAAAATCAATAGTCAGAAAAATTCGGACCAAAAAAAAGATCCGTAAAAGGAGGAGAAGAAAATAAATAACCAAAAACTGATACAACAAACTAAACACAAAAAAAAATAGAGCAAAAGAGAAAGGAGAAATACCTCACAAAAATCAGAAACCAAACGGGCTAAGGCTTGAACCGACTCTAATATTTTGAGGTCAAATGGACCTTAATCGAGTGTTCTCGACTGAGAACACTCGACTAAGGTCGATTATGAACCCCAAATTTCTTCTAATTTGGACCAATTCCGGTTTTGGTCTTCGTTAGGGTTCCCTGGTTCAATTTGGGATTCGAACCGTTCTAGCATGATTCGAGCAAAATCCAAAGTGTTCTAGAGATGGGGGAGGTCCGGGGGTCCCGTGGTGTGAGTTTGGGACTGGTTGGGGTGGCTTTAGGGTTCCGGTCGAATCTTCAAACGAAGATTCGAGACGGTGGGGGATGATTCGAGGTACAAGGGTCATGGATTCGTGTTGTGGATGGGGAGATGGCTTAGGGGTGTCATTTTGGTGGTCACCGGCGTTGTTGCCGCCGGGTTTATGGTGAGGGGGTGGAAGGGCGGCGCTAGGGTTCTGAGGTCGTTTGGTTCGTCTCTTTCAGAGACGAAGGGGGGGAGGTGTTTGGGAATGAGACAGGTAAAAAGGTTTGGGGGGGTCTTTTGACATATTAGAAATTGACCCCTTAATCTGGGCCGTTGGATGATGGGATCCAACGGCTCTGATTTAAAAGAAACGATGGGGCGGTCCGGTTTAGTAACGGGTCAGGGTCGGATAATGGATGTGGGTGAGGGTTGGACGATCTGGACCGTTGATCAAGTGAGATCAACGGTCAGGATGGGGCATGACGGAACGACGTCGTCTGGGGTGTCTGTGAGGCTTGGGCCAATTGGACTAGGTAAAGGGATGTTTGAATTGGGCTGATGATTATTGGGCCTGGAGTTTTCTTTTAAAATTGTCCCAAATCCGAACTCTTTCTATTTTTGCTCTCTTTTCCTTCTTTTTTCTTTTACTATTTTTTCTCTTTTAAAATTCCTAATTTATAAACACTAATACTAATTGACTCTTAGAATTAAAATCTAATTGGCTCTTAATAATTAAAATCTAATTGGCTCTTAAAATCTAAAATTAAACACTAATTAAAACAAAATCACACAATCGGATATTAAATGATAAAAATACAAAAATACGTATTTTTGTGATTTTCTTCCTTTTAAAAACCAAATATGATTTGATTAATTCCTAATAGTAAAAATAAAATCCTGAATTCACACGCAACAATTTTTTTTTTGTATTTTTAATTAAAAAATAAACATTCACATACAAAACTGTAAATAATTATCCAAAATGCCCCGCAAATTCTCAAAAATTGTACACAAAGGAAATTTGTTTTATTTTTTGATTTCTTTTGGGGTAATTTCTCGTGAAGCAAAAATCACGTGCTCACAGCTACCACAGAGCTTAAGTAATAAAACATGGTTTCAAGGCCCAAAGCGTTACTCTCATTCTACTCAAAGCAAAGGTCCCGGCGACCCGAGTTCATTGGCCCGATCCAGGCTCGATCCAAGGGATCGCAAAAGGTTCCGCGCGAAGCCGTATTAATCGATCAGAGGACGAAAAAACACTCGCATCTAGGTTCGATGTTGGCAGTAGCCGATAAAATCACGTATTTAGAATCCCCACAAGTACAAATGTTAGAGAATAGAGCAAACATCAAAGACAAAGGTTGAAGAAACGTCTTTATATTCATAAACAATTTGATTACAACGGCTCGCGATGGGTCCTTACATATGATTACAAAAGCCCACGAGGGGTCCTTACACAGAAACAAAGAAGCAAGAAGGTGTACATGTAGTAAGAGCCTAAGAGCCCAGCCTACTCTTAAAGGTGCATCCTCGGCGGCAGCATCTTCGAGCACCGTCTTCTCTAGCGTCATTCCCTCGAGTATGCGTCCTAAGCGTCAGTATCTTCTACCACCACCGCCTCGGGGGGCTCGTCTCGGTCTTCCAAAGCGGTGTCTTCAATGGAGAAGATGAAGAGGAGGAAATTGGAGAAGTAGGAGGGGATGAAAAAACGCCATAGCCCGCCAAAGAACGAGGACCCTCATCGGCCAAAAGAACCTCGGACTGGTAAGAGACTTGGCGAGCGTCGGCCTTACTTGCACGGCTACTTTGAGTCCACTTCTTGGGACATTGAGCCATGCAAGCTACTGGTCGGGGGAAAAGTGCCACACCGAACTGGGGTATGAAGGTGAGCAGCGGTGTATAATCCGAGCACCCTCATGAGCAGCGGTGTAGTCAAAATACCTTCCCAAGACGGAAGAGATCAACCTCCTTGCTCATCGCCTCAATCCAATAACGACAACAATAGCATTCGTAACAACAGCAACAACAATATCGGCAAGGCAGTATAATCTCGTTCGGCAAGGGGAAACTCAAGAAGAAAGCCATCACGCAGTCGATGAAAATGCTGCCATGCAACCTTAAGGCCATGGACCCCAAACATAGTGATTAACAAATGGAGGAAAATAGTGAGGAGAAAGGATGGATAGATGATTAAAAGGCACTTGGGTAAGAAGATGACATCGGAAGGCCCCCATTTATAGGGGATGATAATATAGCCAACAATGCCATCAATGCCTTTGAAAGATGGATCGACAGGAGCAATCAAGGCGCCATTGGAAACTGCATCGACAGCGACATGGTCACCTTGAAGAATGGGAATCGGCAGCACATTGAATGACGCTGAAAAGACAAGTCTATAGGATGTACCGATTATCGTGAAGGTTTACATCATAAGTATGATATCATCAGCGTGACATCATTGCGGGAAGTTCGAAGAGTTGTATGTCAAAATCATTTCTTATTACTCCTCTCTAAGAAACGCGTGGACTATCTATATACGGTGAAATCGGAGGGTCCAATTTCTCATTATCAAAGCACCTTAGAAGACCATCTCGAAGCCTCGAGGCTACAAGGTTATGATCGAGTCTCCTCCCTCGAGGTTCGTCGACACTCGGTCTTGGGGTAATGTTGACCACGACCAAAGTAGAAACGGGGAGTTCCTAAGGCACGTGGCTAGGACTGACAGAGCCTAGAGAGCTACTCTAAGACCCGAATCAGGGTGTCATCTAGTTGTCACATCTCTGTATCTTTGTAATTAATGCTTGTTGTACTATGATGGGATTCCCCTCCTATATAAAGGGGATCCGGGCCACTTTGTAAAGGGCTGTTGCTTCAGTTACTCCACACGCAATATACAAGAACATCTTAGTTGCTCTCTAACATATTCTCTTGATACTATGCTTTTATTTATTATCTTCATATTTGTTCATCATTTATTGCTTATCATTGGCCATAAAGAGCCTCCGTTAATTTTATTATAACTGTTAGTCACATAGCAACTGCCTTCGACAGCTCGTAGTCGAGCTCCGAGATCGACCTCGAGGCCGTGAATCAACGAGCTCGAGGCCCCGAATAACTAGCCTATCGGTTTGATTATAGCTCTCCTTAACTTTACTTCGCCTCTAAGTCTCACATATCTAGCATCAACTACTTAACAAACTAGCATAAAAATAGATCACATATTTTTAAAGTCTCATCAACAAATTTAATTGTTATTACCATTTTCACGGTAAACAAACCTCTATAAATTGATTATCTCCCACTTATTAAGATTATCGTATTCCATTCTTCGTTTCCATTAGAAAAAGGCAATTGTTACAAAATCTAAGGCAAGGGGCGAAATACTAATTTTGCGTAACGCTTGATTATCGTAGCCTAAGTAGTCTTTCCTTGACAAGCAGTCCTCCTTGAGCAGCTATCCATGTTATGAATTTATGCTTGGGCTGAGCTACTGCGTCCACAAGCAAGGTCAGCTATCTCCAATCTTCTCTGAGTCACAATGATGGCAATGAATAATTGCCACCCAAACTTACTCATGGTACTACGAACTTGTATCTCGTCCTTTGAATTCGAGTCTGCCTTCATATAAATGCCATAACCCATTTTACCCTAAAAGAGAATCGTTCTTCACAAACAGGGTAGCAAACTGACGAGTCGAATCGGATTGGAACGAGTCAAAAACGAATAATGAAAACGAAAAAATTATTCAATCATATTTAATATGAATAACCATATTATGCTTAACCTCTTAAATATGATCACTTTTGCAAGAATTTTTAGTTTCCCAATCTTGAAAAACCCCTAATTTGAGACTGTAGATTTTACAAAAGTAAAAGTTAAACCCTTTATCCATTGGTTATCCATTTTCTAAATGGACAATATGATTCTTATTCATATTTGACCCATTTTTAAAAGCTCATTATCCAATTCATTTTTAGTAAATAATATGAGCGATTAACTGTTTTGTTTTAATCATTTTTCCACCACTATTCACAAATAAAATAATAGATTCCAAACAGCCCCAACTCTGAGACCTATTATTTTGCCTAATAATCTTCATAAAATATAGTACTAATCGTCGAGCTTTACAAGCAAGCGTGGTCTGCTAAATTTGTCGATGATAAACATTTACAAATAGACAACCGAGTGCTTAAATACAAGTTGCAGTTTGATTTTCAAAGGTCAAATTAAATTAAGTGTCATGTTTGGAAAGTCAATAGGTAATTAAAATTTATATAATTACTACTAGTAATATACTATTGTGTAACTACAACAATCTGTTTGTTTGTTATAATTTAATTATAATGTAATTACAAATTTACTGTTTGATTATACAAGTGTAATTACACAATTAGATTAAATTTTAAATAAAGTAATTATCAAAACTTAAAAGTTAATATAATAAACATATGCCTATAAATTCTTATAAATATAAATAATATTATATTTAATATTTAAAATATATATTTTTTCGTGAATATATATTAATTAATAATCATATATTTATAACTAATATTGTAAAAATAATTTTATATATATTTTTCAAATTAATAATATTTAGTTCAAATACTTCTAAAAACAAAAAATATAGGTATTATAAGATCGCCGTGAAATTCATAAAAAATAAATTAATATTTGTAAATATAATATCATAACATAATTCAAATGTTTGACAAAACTAATCTATCAATTCTAACCAAAAAATAAACACATACAATGTGAGCCAATTCTACTAAAATAAGTAAATTAAAACTAGGAATATAACACAATTTCAAAATTCAAAAAATAAAAAAAAAATTAGTTTGACCTATGTCAAATTCCAACATAATAATAGTAAATTCCACTGCAACTTAAAATTAGAAAACATAATATATTTATAATCACATTCAATAACAAAATTTTACTTTAATTGCATTACTCATTAAATATCAAGTTTATTAATGACTCATTATTCTTATATCAGAAGGTATAATTTCAAAAAATATAATAATAAAATAAATAAAAAATAAAATATAAGCAATTACATGGAATCACAAAAGGTAAAGATAAAAAAATAAAGGATAAATGACGTGCAAAGAAAAAATATATTTTAAAATTTCAAAAGAAATTAAAAGGTAAAAAAAATAAAAAATTAAAATAATAGAAATAAAATGCTATAAAGAAAATAAATTAAAATAAAAACAAAAAGGAAAGAAACTAAACAACAACCTTTACAAGATATAATTACCGTCAATCTCACCTCACTTGAGAATTGGAGAGTGTAATTACACCCATTCAGTTACACCCAGTTCCATGTTGACCAAGCAATTACTTGACCAAACAAACATGTATAAGTGCAGCAAAAATCCATTTTCAAGGTGGCTTTCCAAACCGGCTCTAAATGATTCCACAACAAGTTGGCTTTCCAAACCGGCTCTAAATGATTCCACAACAAGTATCGCAAATGTCAAAGTTTCGTTGCCTGTTAATGTAATTTGATATCGTAAAAATCCTTAAATTTTACTCCTCTATTTTTTTTTTTTTTTTTTTTTTTGAAATAGAAGTACTATATGTACTATTCGAAGCACAAATAAAGGCTGATGACAACACCAGAACTGAAATGCATCTTCACATTAAAACCGCACAATACAAATTGTTTATTACACTAGTTAGTTCAAGTTCATGCCACAAAGTCATGAAAATACTGTAACATCTGGAAATTAGCAACTGCTAATAACTCAGTTAATGGCAATCAAAACAGCCTCTCCAAGAACATGACCCTCAACAGCTTCCAGTAGTTTATCCTTTGTCACCTGCCAATCATCCAAGAAACCACATTACTTAATAATTTAGTTATTTAATTTGTGTTTGGCGCTGGCGCATGTCCTTCCTTGCGCCTGCCTGAGACGGGGTGGCAATTGGCAAATTCAGAATTTAAAATTTATGGATTCAATTCTTTTATTCTCACCACAAGACCCAGTACACAACACACTTTTCTCATTATAAACTTAGTATTTTTTTTAAGATTTAATGATTTTCATGTACATTTATGTGTCAAAAGTGAAAAACGTTGTGTCCAATTGAGCCCGTTACTTATAATACGGAGTCCGCTACTAGTGCTGAAACATGTCAAAGATCAGCTCCAGTCGACAATCATGTGCAATTTATGTGGAATTTCAAGAATCAACCAATTTTTTTCTACCCTTAGTTATTAATTACTCATTTAAAGATATTAAGTTACCCTATACTTAGTGCTATTATATAATTTTATAACAGATGTGCCAAAACCGTGAACAACAGATACAGAAGGGAGTATTAAGAAATAGGAAATTGCAGGTTACCTTGTTACCAAGATGGAGTTCATCATCCAAAGCAAAAAGCTTAAACTCAAATCTATGACCATGATTTTCCAACTTAGGTCCACGCCAACCGGGAACTTTCTCATCATTATTCCCTTCTTTAATATGAGCATAATCTCCACCTAATTCCTCTCCTTTACCAGAAAATCCCTCAGGCAAACCTTTTAAAGTTGGTGGAATATTAGTCACAACCCATATAACCCATGGCACAATAGGTCCATTTGGGTCAGGTGCATCAATATCTTGTACCACAAGTGACAAACTTTTTGTCCCTTCTGGTAAATTGTACCATTCTAAAGGTGGTGACATTCTCCTTTGAGCACCTTGCCCTTCATCTGTGTATTTTCTTGGTAATTTTCCTTCATGATTTATGCTTGGCGATACTAGCCTAAACTCATCACTTGCGTTTGCCATTTTTTTGGAGAAAAAGCTGTGAAATTCCTTTAAGTTCTTGATTTTAGATTGGTGTTGATGAATTTTGTTGGATGGTGAAATAAATAAAGAATTTGTGTAAAGGGGGTTGATGACATTTGTCTAGAAAAGGTTCGTGTTGGCAGTAGAAGTTAACACGTTGTGTTGTACGTGGAATTGAGTGGACAATTCTGGACGTTCTCAATAATTGTGTTCCTCTATTTCGGATCTGCATATTAATGCGTGGAGAGGGCTCTTCGGGGGTCTTAAGGCCCGATATCTTCTTCACGGTGGGAATTAAACGTAGAAATAGCATCAGGCAATAGAATCAACTTAAGTAGCTGTCCATTTAATATCTTTAATTAAAAAATAATGGACGGATATAATCGTATATAATTATTATATAATTTATGTATATCAGTTAGAAAAATAAATACAAAATTCACATATAATATATATTTAATTGTATATAATTATTATATAATCCATGTATATCGGCTAGGAAAATAAACGATTAATTTGACCGATTATTTGTATGGGGTAAAATTGATAAACGACAGGTGAATGTTCGATAAATTGATACGTGGAAGCAAATACAAGTAAGATATAAGTCAACAAATAATTGACATTTGTTACGAACATGTAACTAGTACTGGGTAAGTTCCGAAGACAGTGAAACTGAGGACGAAGATTTAAAGGGAAGATATCGGTTGGGGAATACAATATTCAATGAGCAACCGTTACAAAGAATATTTTCATTAATACTCAGTTGTTATTCATTCATCAAGAGGGGTTTTATTCGTATTAAAGAAGCTCTTGATTTGGGGATCTTGTCTCCCTACAATGAGTTATAAATAGGAGAATTCATATTCATTATAGGCACGAAACATTCTGTATACAAAAAAGGCAAAACAAGCTCTTATTCTAAATAATATTCTTTACTTTGTTCTTCATATTGTTCTTATTATTACTCTCGAAGAAGTTCATCCCACAGTCAGGCTTGTGTTTCCTTTAAATTTATTTCATTAACTTATTATTGTTCTTGAGTATTTTATATTCTTGGATCAAATTAATTCACGTGTCTATAAATTACGTTATAAATTCAGCTATACCGTTTTACGTGTAAATAGTTTGGCACTCAACGTGGAACATGAACAATTGTGTATCACTTTGATCCATTCATCTGTTACTAACCCAATTTGACATTCTCTTTATTAAAAGAAAAATCAGATGTGGCAGCTAACGATGTGAACAATTCTTACAATGTTGAAATAAACAACGAGCGTGATGATTCAACTAGTGAGACTTGCAACGAAGGATATGAAACAACTCCGGTTTACGAAGAACAAAATTATCGGCATGTGAGAAGTCCAACTCTTGATGAACGTGTTGATGAACGATCAAAATTTTGAGGGAGCTACAAAGAAAAATTATAAATCATCTTCCAAGACAAGACCGGGTAATGACGGAGTTGAAGCAGGTGCTTTCGGTTGCTTCCAATAATTCCAATGGAGGAATTCGAGTTCCTCCCAGCGTGACTGCTCGGCAAATCAAATAGTGCAAAGAACCGATAACATCGATTCAAGGGGGAGTTCAGTTTTAATGAAAATGAGGCAGGTGGTACAGGTGGTGGATCGGGGAATGATAATAATGCTAATGATCCTTTCAAAACCCAGATCATGAGATTCATGAGGTAAATGGATGCAGTAACCTTATCCAACAGCAAGGCGGAAGGAACGAATAAATAGCAACTACAGGAATCGATGTCCTTTTCTATTCTGGTTGAAGGTGATGGGAAAGAGGAGTCATCAGATTTTTATCAAGTGCCGAGATCTTTCAAGGTACCGGAGGAAGAAGATGCTACAAAGTCTACCACAAAGGAACTGGAATGAATCGCTTTGTTTGCGGAGTTCACAGATAAAAGAGTTTACCTGGAAACATGATTAAATCCCGAACACTGGCTTAAAATTACTGAGTTTTAAAAGCTAACTTTAATTTCTTTGCATGGTCTCATTCTGATATGACAGGTATCCCGTTAGATGTGATTATCCATAAGTTAAGTTTGGACCCCAATTTTCTGCCGGTCAAGCAAAACAAACGACTGATAGTCGAGATCAAGAACATGTTTGGTAAAGAGTAGGTAACCCGATTATTAAATATAGGTTCAATTCATGAGGTAAATTATCCTAACTTCCTCGCTAACGTAGTGATTTTTATTAAAAAAATAATAAATTTAGGATGTGTAGATTAAAAAATATTTGAATAAGATATGCCCTAAAGATTCTTTCCCATTGTCGAACATTGACCAAATGATCGATGCTATGGTCGGGCATAAGTTAATGAGTTTTTTTACGCGTATTTCAGATATAATCAAATTAGGATGCACCCGGAGGATCAAGAAAAAACCTCGTTCATCATAAATTTTGGCACTTATTGCTATAATGTGATGCCTTTTGGACTTAAGAATGCTGGAGCCACTTATCAAAGGCTCATTAATAAAATATTCAAACAACAAATTGGTAAAACTATGAAAGTTTTTATTTATAATATGTTGGTTAAGTCTCTTAATGCAGGACGCCATTTGGCTCATCTACAAGAAACATTCGACATTTTGAGGAAATACAACATCCCAAAAAAATATACTTTTGGCGTTAGGTTAGGAAAGTTTCTCGGTGTTTTGGTTTCCCATAGAGGAATCGAAGTAAATCTCGACAAGATAAAGGACATCAAGGATATCCCTGATCAATTGACTAGTGTAAATTAAGTGCAAATGTTGAACGGTAGGTTGGCGGTCCTTAATAGATTTATATCAAGGTCTTTGGAGAAATTTCATCATTTCTTTTAACTTTTGAAAAAGAATAATGATTTCGTGTGGACTCCGGAATGTCATCAAGCATTGAAAGACCTGAAAAGGTACTTGTCCAACCTTATGTTAATGTCTAATCCGAAGGAAGGTGAGCAATTACTAATTTATTTAGGGGTTTCGGAAGTTGTGATGAGTGCAGTCTTGGTTCGGGAGGAAGAAGGTATGCAATTTCCTGTTTATTATGTTAGTAAAGTTTTATCAGGAGTAGAGACATGCTATCCGCACCTAAAATTTTTTGGCTCTAGCTTTCATAGTTGCCTCTCGAAGCTTAGACCTTATTTTCAGTGCCACCCAATAGCCGGTTTGATGACTTTTCCTTTGAGGAACGTCCCCCATAAACTTGAATTGACAGGTCGGCTGGCTAAATGGACGGTAGAAATTAGTGAATTTGATATAGAATATAAACCTCAGACAGTGATTAAGTCACAAGTTTTAGCCGACTTCTTGACTGACTTTAGCCCGGGAATGATGCCTTTAGCTGCTAAATAAGCAGTTCTGGTATCGAGAACCATCTCTGGTGTATGGACCTTGTTTACGAATGGAACCTCCAATATAAAAATGTCCGACCTTGGGATAGTGTTAATTACTCCTTCGGGAGAGACCCTGAGACAGACCATTAGAACTCTACCTTTGACTAACAATGAAGGCGAGTATGAGGCTTTAGTTGCAGGACTTGAGTTAGCCACAAGACTAGGCTTCGAGTAATTGAAATAAAGTCCGACTCCCAGCTGGTAGTATATCAAGTATAATGGGTATTTGATACCAAAGAAGAGCGCATGCAGCAGTGCTTGAATAAAGTTCAAGTGTTACTTTCTCGGTTCCGAGAATGGTTGATAATTTATATCCCAAGGGAAGAGAACATGGAGGTAGATACATTGGCCAATTTAGGATCATCCTCAAAAATGAAAGGAGCTGACTCTAGTGCAATCATTCAACTGTTGCATTCGGTTTTTGACGTGGACGAATATTGTGAAGTTAACTTAACCAATCTGATTTGGGATTGGAGAAATGGCTATTTAAGGCATGGAAAATTGCCTGAAGATCATAAAGCTTCCCGGGCACTACGAACTAAAGTTGCTCGCTATTTCCTTGTTGACAACCAATTACCGAAGGTCATTTCAAAGATCATTGGCTCGGTATTTAGGGACATCAGAGGCTGACTTTGTGATGAGAGAAGTTCACGAAAGAGTGTGCGGAAATCACTCCAGTGCGGACTCATTGGTTCTCAAATTGATAAAGGTTGGTTATTATTGGTCCGGATGGAACAAGATGCAAAGGCATTTGTACAAAAATGTGATAAGTGGCAGCATCATGCGCAGTTAGTGCATCAAACGACAAAGCTTTTAATTCGGTGGTGTGACCATGTCCATTCATGAAATGAGGGATGGACATAGTTTGTCCCTCTTAAGGGCCCAGGTAGGCAAAATTTCTTTTGGTTTTAACTGATTATTTCACTAAATGGGTTTAAGCAGGTGCTTACAAAAAATTAGAGATCAGGAAGTGATTGATTTCATATGGGATCACATCATTTGTCGGTTTAGAGTACCAAAAGAAATTGATTGTGACACTGGGCAATAATTTATAGGTTCCAAAATCACAAAATTTCTGGACAGATTGAAGATTAAAAGAATCACATCTTCTCTATATCATCCAAGTGCTAGCGGATAAGCAGAGTTAATTAACAAAGTTATAATTCAAAACCTCAAAAAGAAGTTAGAGGATGCGAAAGGTAATTGGCCAGAAGAGCTACCGGGAGTATTATAGGTGTATCGAACAATGGTGAAGTCAAGCACGGGAGAAATACCATTTTCCCTTGTGTACGGCGCAGAAGCTTTGATTCCGGTGGAGATTGGAGAACCGACCATAAGGTATTCCAGGGAATAAGGGGAGGCAAATAATGAAGCTCTGTTGATTAAGTTGGATTTGCTTGAAGAGCATCAAAATCTAGTATATGTGAGGATGGTGGCACAAAAGCAAAGGATGAAAAGATATTACAACCGTAAAGCAAATCTCCGATATTTCAAAGTCGGGAATTTGGTTTGGAGGAAAGTAACTCGAAACACCCGAAAGGTTAATGCCGGAAAGTTAGGACCAACGTGGGAAGGGCCTTATCGGATTTCAGCAATAACCGGTAAATATTCATATTAGTTGGAAAATCAAAATAGAGTAAATTACCAAGATATTGGAACATGACTCATCTCAAAAGGTATTATTGCTGAAGATCCTTGTGCTGCACTCATTTTCTCTTCATCCGGCTTTTGTCCCACTTGGATTTTTGGCAAGGTTTTAAATGAGGTAGCAAAGAATTCTACGAGGAAGAATCATTAACGATAGCAAGAACTTCAGTGTTCGAATTCCCAAAGTTAACATCCGAACACTAGGGGGAACTATTGTATATTAGAGCACTAAAATGTCACGAAGACCGGGGACTGTTAGAATAGAAAGCTATATCTTATAAGCAATAAGTGCATTTGATTATGAGCCCAAGTTGGATTATAGCTATCTCTAGTCCAAATTAGTTATTTAAATTAATCAATCTCTCAACTAGTTTAATTTCTTGTTAGTTAAGTTTTCCTACACTTAATTCCTCTTTCTCAAGTTTGAACAAGGTCAAAAAGACATGAATCAATGTTTGCAACCATTAATTTCAACTTTAATGCATAAACATGACAAAATAACAATTAACTCAACCATAAACAAGCATAAGATTAATAAACCATAAGAATCACACACTAGGGTTGGATTACAACTCTAGATAAAAATCTAGCTACTCATAATAAAAGACATGGAAAGATAAAAATAAGATGAAATTAAAGACAAAGAAATAGTAGAAGATCTTCTGCAATTGTAGCTCAAACTATCTCATAATAGATCAAAGTAACTAACTCTCAATTGATAGAGTAAGAATATGTCCTAAAAATCAATAAACTTCTATTTACAAGACTCTTAAAATATATGACAAAAATGTCCTTTGGAGGGTTTGCTGCTGCGAAATGAATTCTGAGGTCCACAATATACTGGATTGACTTTGCTCATGTTGTCAGTGGGTGGAGTTTTGCGGTCTGACTTCAAACATTGCGACCGCACGTCAACTTTTGTAGCAACACTTTTAATTATGTAGACTGCATTTGAGGAGACTTCAGAATCGACTAACTGCTCATTCTCTGATCATTCAAGTCATCGGTGTGAACCATTTTGCGAATCAAAGTGCGATCGCACATTTTCTTCCATGAATCGCACTTTTGCCTAAAGTTCCTAAAGCTTCGGTACATCTTTTGCGGCCGCATTTCTTCTTTTGCGGCCGTAGTTCTATTTCTGCGAATTGCACTTTTCTCTGTACTTCTCCTCTTCAATGAAATAGCTAGGATTGTTGATACCCGATTTTTCCTCAAATTCTTTAATTTGTATATATACCTTCAAAATCAGACTTTCATAGCAATTGGTATTTTTCTATAATTTTTTCATTAATTTATTTTTAATTTATCTAGTATTTTATTTTTAATTATTAATTACAAAATTGCATTACAAATGATTTCAAAAGCATTTCTTGATTTAATATATTATTTCTGGTCCTATTAAGACCAAATTATTTCACAATTAGCCAAATTGGCACTCTTTGGCTATAATTGCAATAACCTTGCAATTATAGCCTAATCATATGTTTTATACTATTTTATCCAATAATTAGTCGTTTGCATTTTTAATACTTATTAATCATTGTAATTTAATTTAGTAAGCATCAATTTTATTTTTATAATTATCAACTATTTTATAAATTATTTTAGAATTTTAATTGGGGATTTAATAGTTAGCCACTCTCTATTTAAATTCTAGCCTCAATCCAACCGGACCCCAGCCCAATTTTAACCCAAATATACCTCAGGCCCAAGTCCTAATACTACCCGACCCAAATCCAGAACCCACCTACCCTTTTTAATCTCGACCGTTGATCCCCTAAATCAACGGTCCAAACACACCCTTTCCTTTTAATCTCACCCGACCCCTAACCCTAGTCTCACAATTCAGAGACAGCCACCCTCAAGCTCTCTTATCTCCAAATTCTCTCTCAACTCACCCTAACCCTAATCACCGTCACCGGCGAGAACCTCCTTCCTATGGTGTTTTCGTGCCTTCTCCGACCACCTCTGGTCTCCCATACTCCATGGCTCTTCGACTTCATGAGTCCCTGAGAAGATCTCTAGGAAAGCCAACCTGTTCCAGTTTGAAACTCGTTTATTGGCTTGTCTCCGGCCATTCTCGTTTATAAGAAAGGATTTCCTCTTGTTTTTCGTCTGAATCCATGAGTTTTTAACCGATTCTCTTTATCTCTACTATTTTCTGAAAACCCTAGTTCTCTACTATTCGATTCTTTTCAGATCTTTATAGATCTGAGGAGATTCGAGTATTATTAAGCGTTTTCTTTAAAAATCCCATGTTTTAACTAACTATTTCGATTTTAGTCATTCTTTTCTAAAACTAGGGTTTCTCGGAGTTCTTTTACGCATGTTCTAACTGATTTTGTTATGATTAAACCTTTTCCCTTATTTGTTTTGACCAATTTTGTGCTCTTACTGCTTTTAACTTGACCCTATTAAAAGCCCTATTTTTTTAAAAGATTTTCTTTACTTTGTTTCTATGAATATTAGCATGATTCTCCTTACTTTGCTTCTATGAGGGTTAACATGCTTTCTTTACTTCATTTCTGTGTGTTAGCCTGCTTACTTGAGTCCTGTGATTACCCTGCTTCGAATATGTTTTCCTGAATCCCTAGCCTACTTATGTCGCTTCTGTGTGACTATGCTCACTTTGT
The DNA here is from genome assembly GCF_000393655.2 of Nicotiana sylvestris. Taxonomy (NCBI): domain Eukaryota; kingdom Viridiplantae; phylum Streptophyta; class Magnoliopsida; order Solanales; family Solanaceae; genus Nicotiana; species Nicotiana sylvestris. The sequence continues at coordinate 133,731,998 of NC_091063.1, forward strand.
TTGTTCATCTCTTGCTTCTTTCTGTAACTATGCTTCGAATATGTTTTCTTGCTACGTCTGTGGACCTCCTCTATTTATATGTTGAAAGTGCATAGTCATGACTCCCTTTTGATCGATTCCGGTTTCCTTAATTGATGGTGATTGAAAATTTTCTTTCAAAATCCTAAAAGCTTTGTCCCATCTATTAAGCTGACTGATTTCCTTAACATATTTGCTATGATACTTATTTCTACTAAGTTGTGTCCTTAATCAAGGCTTTATGAATTTGGTCCTAATCGACTACTCTATGCTGCTGAATCTTGACTCCTACCTTTTCACTTAATTTGATTAGTTGCTTGCCTTAATTAATTTTCTCTTGTCTTGTTTGCATTGCTACTTAATTCTTATTGATTGTTTCCTGAGTTTAAAAACTTTCTGAACCTAGCCTTAATTACCTGCTCTATACTTGTACTATTTTGAAATCTTTCCTTATTTATTATACTCCAGCCGTGTATGATTTCTTTCCTTACTTGCCACCTGCTCTTTATCGTTTACACTGACTCCCTTAATTAAAGGGAGATTCGAACCAATTTATTATACTGAGTTCTATAATTACTGAAGAATTGATTCTTCCCTTATTTTAACCAGTTATCAAACTACTATATAAACGACTCTCTTCTACAGTCTTAACACACGAACACAATTCAGAATACACACATACGTTCAAACTCTCTCTTCTTTCTTTGCTACTTGTGCTAACTGTTGGCCTAGCCGACTGAAATCCAAGGCTAGATAGTGGAGTTGCCCCTATTTTTATATTTTGCATTCTTCTTCTTTAACTGGTATGTCTCTAGTTTAAATTTAAAATTCAACTTTATGTGTTCCATGCCGATACATCCATGCTTGTTCATGTACTAGTTATTCAACTTGTTTCTATGTTTGCTGTTATTAATCATGTCTAAATTCTGCCTTATATGTAATCATCATATCAGACTTTACTTAGTTCTTTGATATTTGTCCATCATATTCACTTAGTTTCCTTACCCCTCCCTTAACTAGTATGACCATGTAGTTACTTAGTCTTCTAGTGCATTCTATTGGCCCTAATGGTATGTCAAATTTTGTTCAACAAAGCTCTTGTCTTCAACATGATCGTACTGCATTCTTCCCTATATTTTAAATGTCTGTTATCATGACTGATTTGTTCAATAGACTCATAGCTGTTCTGTATGTTTGTTGTGTCAAATGTTTCCCTATTTATGTAGTTTCAAACCTATATGTTCCCAATCTTTTCACTGCTATTTGTAATTCTGCTTGTCTAGTAAATCTGGGTATTCTATGGTTAATTGGGTTGTTTGCTGAGTGTGCTTTTCTCAAAGAATGATTTCAAAACTGATAACTCCTAGTATCTTTAAAAACTATTTCTGAACCTTTTCATTTCTAAACTGCTTTACTAAGTCTTTCATCATTATGTCAAGCACTCTCACCTTACTCTTAGACCACTAAGTTCTGCCCTTTTGTGTGAGCCTTGCCTTGTGACCCTTGAGTTCCCTCTGAACTTGGACACACAAAAGTTGGCCTCTCCACACTGTACTTACTCTGTATTGGCTATGAAATATGGGTGTGAGCACTACCCGGGATCCCTTGAGGTCCTTAGGGAACTTTGACACACCTAGATATGAGAAAGGATATGGAACAATCTTGGCATTTGAGGAGATTTATTACATAACCCAGGGAGGAAATCCTAATCGGGTGCTGAAAACCTAGGCTTGTTTTCAGGCTCTCTATAGTGTAACTTTTATTTCTCTTTTCTACTTATGTAATTCATTTCAGTATTGGTCTATAATAATCTGTTGTAAACAATTATTGGGGCTGACTAGTGAAAAGGGGAGGGTAGTTATACATGCTATCAACATCAATGGGTAGAAACCATGTCTTAGGCTTACATTTCCTATGTGTGCATTAGAATCCATGTGTAAGATCAACCCATTCAAAGAATGTCATGCATTGGATACCATGTTCTTAGGTTTATTGTTTCAGCATCTTATTTGGTATCACTTTACCACTTAGAAATCCTGCTTTAGGCTAAATAACAGCATCGACATAAAACTGTTGCTCCTACACGTCTTGAAATCATGTTGTAACTCTTTGGGCATTTAGAAATCATGTTTTAGGAATTCTGCAATCATTCTGCATTTTCATATGTGCATGTTAGATACCCTATTTTAGGATCTCATTTACACTCACTCAGTCACACCTAGTTAAACTACTGATGCATGAAAAAGGACATAAAACGGTCTCATGTTTGATTATCATGTTTAAGTGAAACTGATCACAATACCTGCATGTCTTTGCAACATTTAGAACAATATGCTTTAGATAAAATAACTGCCAAACTGTTTTAATAATTCTGGTAATTGCTGCATATTATTTTATGCTTAGGTAAGTCTTAGGTAATCCACTTTAAAATAAAACCAGAATTGTCTTTGTGATTAATGTTTAATTATCAGCATGTTGAAATCAGTAGGCAAGCTTAATTAGGACTTCTTCTCTGAGACATGTCATAAATCTGACTTTGTTGTTATTACTTAGATACCATGCTTAGGATCCAAATTCAGACTGTAATTGTGTATGAGTCATGCTGTTTATGTGTACTGTGTGTGGAGATATATCTGAGCCTTTCATTTGTCTTCCATGCTCCCCTTAATTGAAGTCCTGCTTGTTTATCATATGCCACCTTAGTATTTTGCCTTTAAACTTGAGGGTCTGCATATAACCCCCCTTCTTATAGGATATGAGTCCTAAATTCCTCCGGGACTGATAGGAAGGGACGGGTAACAACATGCAATAGGGGCGAGACCAACCTCCGCTTTAATTACCTTCACGGGGAGGGAAAGGATATATATGGATATGATGACCGATGCGTTAATACCACGTGTAGCCCCTCTTTGAGGAGTTTCATATAGGGTATTGCATTAATGTGATCCATAATATAAACGAACCTAGGACACCCCCTTTACATTTACAAATATTCTTAGATTGTAATTCTTTTCAAAATCTCGCTTTTCACTAATTGTTTTCCAAACACCTGTGTATTGGAACTTAAATCCCCTACTATTTGAGCCGTACTTGCTTATTTGCTAATTGTATAAATTCCCAAAAAACTGTTTGGCCGGGAACCACACTAGTGGATCCTGAGAGATGCCTAACACCTTTCCCTTAGGATAATTTCAAGCCCTTACCCTGTCTCTGGTTAGCAAATGTAGTTATAAATGAACCCTATAGGTGCCCTAACGCACCTTAAATCGTTAGGTGATGACTTTTCAAAAATGCAAACCCCTTTTACAAAAGGAAAGAGTTGTCCCAACCAAAATGTCATAAACCCGATTTCGCGAGAAAAAGGGGGCGCGACAAGGATTATCTCCTTTTTGTGTCATTCTATGTTCAAGGTCTTTAGTCCTTTTCAACACACCTGCAATTTAACCATTTTCAGTAGAATTGGGAATAAAATTAGTACTTTTGGAGTAAAAATTATAGCAAGAAGATGCTAATAAGTGGTTAAGTTCCACACTTATCAAGGATCCACAAATTAAGGGAAAAGTTGTTGAATAAGTGAAGGAGGTTGGAACTAAAAAGGTAGAAGTCGATGAGGCTGTGGAGCAGGTGATTTAGGAGGAAAGGGAAGTGGTATGAGAAAAAGAGAATAAGAGTTAGGTTAGATAGTGAAGCTGAAGTAGTGGGTGAGGAGTTAGGAGAGAAGGAGAGCAAGGGAGGTGCTAATGATGTAGACGAGGAGTCTGTAGTTACCATGGTAACCCTGATCTCGTCCAATTCACAACTCAAATCAAAGTTATGAAACGGTCGATTGCAATAGTAATACCCAACAAGGAGTCAGGGTCGATTTTCCACAGTGAGCTATGTATGGGAGTTAGGAGTATATATACTTGAGTTTGAATTATCTCAATTTACAATTCCACAAATTGGGGTTGTTTCTATGTCTATTTTAAACAAAGATTGCACAGCTAAGAAATGAAACTAGGAAATTATTTTTGTTATTTTTCAAGTTTTGTAAAGCCTAGGGCTATGACCATCACCTAAGTGTTTGCCTAATGAGATATAAACCTTAATGCTTATTTTGTTGATCGTATTATGGCTATCAACACTCAATTACCTACTCAATACCTCTTGGCCAGAGAGTGATTTTGCCTAATTTGGCTTTCTCAAGTTCAAATGGGTATTGCTCAAAACGGTTGATAAAAGCTCAAGTAGGGTTATTACTATATCTAGATTGAACCCTTTAATTGGGATTATCGATCTCTCGATTGACCCAATTTTTTGTTAGCCAAGTTTTCTTAGACTAAGTCTCTCTTTCTCAAGTAGAGACTAGTCAAATAGGCATGAACTAATGTTAGCAGCCATTGGTTCCACAAATTAAAGCATGAACAAGGCTGAATAATAAACACCTAACCATAAATAAGCATTAAATTAAACACCCATAAGGTTTAAACACTAAGGTTGGGTTACAACCATAGTAAAAATCTAGCTACTCATGCTTGAAATTGAAGAAATAGAAGAAGAGATGCTAATTAAACTCATATTATAAAATCAAAATGATAGAATCTATGTTAAAATATCCTAAAATATGAAAAACTACTAAAGAAGCAAAGAGAAATGGCTACTGTATACTCATCTATTTATACAGGGCTGGAAATTTTGGACAAAAATGCCCTTAGGGAAGCTAATGTGCGGTCCACGAAATTCTTCAACTTGTTAGGAACTGGAAGTCTGCGACCGCATAATTTTGATCGGCGGCCACAAGGCACTCTTTCTGCGGTCTGCATATTTGTAACTTTGGCCGCATCTTGCTCTTCTGCGGTCCGCACTTTTACATCTGTGGACGCATAGCATTTCTTCTGCGATCGCAGAATCCTTGCGCGGTCCGCACTTTTGATGGACTTGGAATGCACATTCTTCGAACTTTGCTCCTGGCCCAGCCTTTGCGGCAACACAATTCATGTGCGGACTGCACTTTGCACCAAACTCTGCTAACGTTTCCTTCATTATCTGCGGTCACATATGATATTCTACAGTCTGCACTTATGTGCCTTTTAAGTCCTTGAGTTTGCATAACTCCTTCTTGAGTTGGATTTTATCTCGGGAGTTCATCTTCCAATATTCCTGTAATTAAGCATATTTCATCAGTGATGTTTTAAGCGTCAATACCACACAAGAGTGGGGTGATTTGTGTGGTACCCAATCTTTGCTATAGAAGAACCTGGCTCTTCTAGGTGTTCTAACTACTACTGTTTGTGGAATAATAAGTACATAAAATAAAGAACATAAAGATTTTTACGTGGAAAACACCTGGCTCAAAAGGTGAAAAACCACGACCTACTACTCTGTAGAATTTTCCCAAACTTCCACTAAAATCACTGAACCAAAACAGCAATTATAAAAACTCTTTGTAAACCTAAGGATTAACTCTAATCCCGTTGTGTCACACAGCCTCAACTGTTGCGACAATTTCAAGTTAGATATAACTTGAACACTCTAGGTACCTAATACAATTGCTTCTATGAAAGCTGAAAGGTACAACTTTAAACTACCTACTACAATTGAACTAGAGTAAAAGATAGACACAATGGAACTAGTTCTTCTATCTCGTTCAAGTAGCTACAGGAGTGCACACTCAAATTACACATAAATTGCTTGCAAAATCTCCTTGCTTTTTGCTCTCAATTTAGTTTCACTTCTGCGTATGTGCAATACCTATAAAAGAGAACAATCACTGTCATTTAATAGGATAGTAATCAGAGTTTGATCGGGACTCAATTACTGAACTTCTATCATAGAAGCGTTCATGATGATCTTAAACTCTAACACTATATTTATCCTGGATCGTGTTCTCTTCATATAAGGAGACTTTCTCCCCTTATCTAATATGCAACCTTTTCGATCAGATCAGGAGATATTGCTGCTTGATCGGTAGGACTTATCTCCTTCACGTGCATCTCACATGCATAGATTGATCATGACTGTGCTTCACAAGATGGACCTGGTCCATGACTGAGTTCATTTGTCATTCTTCAAAATTTCACCTGTTCGTGGGCCAACAATCAATTTTCGGGAACGCAATTAAATGCTTTTGGACTAAACAAACGCTAAAAGGCACTAATAAGTAGTCACAATACCCACTTATCAACTCCCCCAAACTTAATTCCTTGCTTGTCGTCAAGCAAATAAAATAGTTCCCACCTCCAAAGGTTAAAGGACATTATAGTCAGCCACAAGTGAATCACTCACACCTCAGTTGGGACCAACACTTACCCACACCACTCATGCATTATTGACAAGGCAACAAGTTAAACATTTATTTACATATAGCTCTAATGTGACATTAGAGCATCAAGGGTTGACTTAGCTCATCAAGGACTTTCATTCTATCTTGTAGGTCATGATGGATCCCAAACTCCTCCTCCTCTACTCTCCATTTGCCAAGATCACTTAGAATTTAGCTCTCAATTCAAATTTACGAAAGGTTCACTCATCTCTCTCAAGAGAATGTCATAAGTACGACTTCTGGTACTATAAGCTTGCCCCTCATGTAAATCACCACTAATGTAGCTCACTTGGATTGAAATCAAGTAGTACTTCTTTCGGGATGTAATGAAGGCTTTTGGATTAGGGATTGATACATTATGGATATATGGTTAAACCTTCCTCAAGCACTCCATTTTTCAATTCTCGGCTCACACTTTACCGATTCCTTGAGGCACTTTCTTTTTGTTGGGGGACTGGAGAGTCTTAACATCTCTTTTTATTGATCATTTCATTAATATTTCTCCATGTTTGGGATCATTGCCTTTCTTTGAATCCCTTCAACTCTTTCATTTATTCACTTTTTTGCATTCTTTTTTTTGTTCGTTTCTTTTGTTTTCTTTTCTTTCTCATCATTTTTTTTCTCTTTTTGTGACTTATTACATTTTTTCAATTTCCTCGTCTCCCCCAAATTGTTTTTTTTGCCAATTGTTTCACATGAGTGTTAAGGAAAGCTCGGGGTGCCAAGAGAGGGTTACTATAGAATAGGTAGAGGCTTGTAACATGGTTTTCAAATGAGAAAGGCTATAGGCTCGAAGGGGTTGATTAGGGATGACATCATTGGTAGACAATAAAAAACTCAAACGGGTCAAAGAAAGCCTACAATCACTTCTCAAGCCAAGAAAAACTTAGGATTTGTCCTCAAAACACATTCAGGGCAAGTTCTATACCTTCCGCACAAGTATTCGGACTAGAAACAAAACATCTCACCCGTCACGCAACTAGATTGTTAAAGAGGATAGAGTTGAGGGCCCACAACGAACACATTCAAGATTAAAGATAACTATGATCCAATTAGACCACTCGATGGTATCAAAGTCAACACAAGAGTCACAAAGTCACTAACTAGAGCTATTTCCTTTTTAAAATCCTTGTCTCTAACCATAAGCACGCAGTTAAATGTATTGGTGCCAAATGAAGCATGTTTGACTCTTCGAGTTTATTTTAATCAGGTCCTGTTATTTATTATTATCACCTAAACATAAAATAGACTCATTCCCTTAAGTAGGTTGTCACACCATCCATCGTTGGGACGAGTCACCCAGTTCACACAAAAACTACCTTTGGAAAGAACCGTGACATTAAGAAAATAAAAGGCTTATTATCCACTAAAACATAAAAAGAAGCTACTAAATTTAATAGTAACTAATAAGAAAACAAAATAAAGAATCTACAAAGCAAAAACTATTGAAAGTAGAATGATGTACATAATGAGAGAAGATAGAGAATATATACATCATGAGAGAAAGGAGAGAATATATATAGAATAAGGAGAAAGAAGAAAATACTATCAGTTATTACAAACCAATTGTTTCAGAATCATCATTCAAATAAATGAAATAAACTCCACCTGTCCCCGCAATAAAAATAAGCATTATTCCCAATGCTTAACAAAATAAGAGTAAAGGAAGGGTAAGAGTGAAGAAGACTCCCTATGTCGCCATGGACATTGTTGTGTCCACAATAGCGTCGCCGCCCTCAATCTCCTCTAATTGGATCTCATCATCCTCAACTCTAGGAGTAGCTGGGTTGGTGAACATCTGGCGCACCGCCTTGGCAATGTCAGCAGCCAGGTCTGGCTCCTCAAACTGGCCAGCTAGTGACACTAGAGCTGATGGTGCTGCTGGTTCTGCTAGAGCTGGATCCATCAGCATGTCAAATGGAATATCTTCAGCTACTGCAATCTTGGTCACCTCTCTCCGTAACCTGTCAACTGATTTCTTGGACGCGTGGGATTTCCTTATTTTCTTTACTTGCTTTCCCAGCTCCTCAATCACTGATCCATGCTCTACCGAGGTTATGATTATGGTGGTCTGGTTCTCCAAGAGCTTCTTCAAAGTCTCTTCCCATGTTGGAAGAATCTGGGGTGCTAGGATGGATGACTGTGCTGCAACACTACTAGATATGCCAGACAGCTTTGCAGTGGCTGTCTGTATCTAGTTGTTGAGGCTCGCTAGTGTTTGGGAGATAGTGGAGCAGTAGGCATAGGCACCGGCTTCAAAGTCGAGGTGGAAGGCACTGAGGCTAAAGGTGGGGCATGGCAGCTGCACTAGCTGAAGGCTCTACTGAAGTGGATGGCATATCCACTGTCTGTGTAGGTACCACTGATTGTTCATCAGACTGGCCAATGGTAGTAGTAGGCTGACCCTTTCTCATAGGGTTGTGTGCATTCATCAGAGAATACCATGAGAAGGGCTTCTTCACCCGCACCTTCGTATCATAATCTTTCGGCTCCACCTGTGCATCTGTAAGGTACTCAGTGATGGTGTTGGGATACGGGTAAGAGGTGCCAGATTGCCTGGCAACCACAGACATGTTGGCCGGCATCACAACACCCACATTGATCGGGTACCCAGCCATAATAGAGGTGACTAGAACTACCCACAGAATAGGAAGGTTTGTTTTATTCTTGCATGGGTCTATTCTTTTGCACACAAAAGTCTGTCATCCCTTCTTCTCGAAGTTCAAGGTGCTCCACTGAATTGGAATCCCTACTGTGATCCATGGTGGTGGTGGCCCCGGGGCTGCAAGAATCTCAACTTTCCATGGTTGAGATGCATCTCCCATCGCCAGCTTGTCCAAGTACTGTGCATGCTCAACATTCTCAATCCCCAAGTAGGCGTTTAGTGTGTGCTGGTCAAACCGCACCTTCAGATTCCTCACTTTGGTAAATTTTGTCCCTTTCTTTATGTGCACCACATTGGCGTAGAATTCCCGGACCAGATACTCCTTTGCATCCACTACACTCTAGGTGAACCACATACACCCCTTCTGCTCTCGAAATTGTCTCAAAACTGCCGGATTGTACTTGCCAAGGTCTCAGTTGGAATTGTCGCTCAAGAGTGAGAGATCTCACCGGCCACCACTCACGGAAGCTAGTGAAAGTAGCTAGACTGACAAACCGGTCCTCCTATACCTTTTTCTTCTTCGACCTCTCAAGGCCAGCAACTATAGTATCTCCCTCTCAGCCATCATCCGGAATATCATCAACTATTGTCACTGGTGCCTTAGAGATGAGTGCAGAGGAAGGATCTGATGCCTAACTGTCACTCTCCGTACCCTCAGAAATGCTATGTGATGAGGAAGGCTCATCCCCGAGTTGATACCTCCCCGGTGGCTTTGATTGGACAGTCAGCTGCTCTTCGACCAAGTTTCCCTCTGATGCTTCCCTAGATGGGGCATAAGAACTGGATTCGGCTGGCTCTACATTTCTTCCTCAGCCAGCTATAGACTTATTGCCTCGGCCTCTGGAACGTTTACTCCTTCCCTTTGAAGTATCTCCAAGGCCTCGAGATCTAACCATTATCTGTAGTAAGTAGCAGCAGAAATCAGTTGCAATTCAATTGCAAACAGATAGTGAACACACAATGTAAGACATGTTTGCGGGGTGGGAGAGTGCGGTCCGCACAATTATAAGTGTGGCCGCAGTCTAAACATTAAGGACCGCGCAGTTTTATCTTGCGGCAACAGAACTGGATCTGCAGTCCACACAATTATTTGTGCGACCGCAGAATTGAAGTGCGGTCCGCACATTTTCTATCGCGACAACACATCAAATTCCTTAAAATTCCAACTCTCTAAAGATAAAGATTGGGCTGTTTTGCGGCTGCACTCACTTTTCTGCGTCCACGATGGGATTTCTGCGGTCCGCACAATTTCAAGTGTGGCTGTAGAATCATGCATGAACAATGTACCCTAAGCTCAGCTTCTACAGACCGCACAATTTCTTATGCGGTTGCAAAATACAAACATTTACGCACAGAGGTCTAGGTTTAACAATTTCTTTTTCACAATTTCGGCATGGTATTAACATTGAAGCATGAAATTGAAGTTACCCATTCCCCATACAGCAATTATCAGTTTACCCACAACATATTCACCCCACAACATTGTTCAAATAGATTCATAGACAAATGGTTCAGAGTTTTACTAAAAATCTAAAAATTTAAAGATGTTAATCAAGATGATGATGCTTACCAGAGATGAATGCAAAATATGAGTTATCAACAGATTTTAGGCTTGTGAGCAGCTACTTTAACAAGAAATTTCAATTTTTAGAACTTTTTGAGCTTATAGGGGAAAAAAGGGAACAGCAGACCTAAGTCTACTATTTATACAGGATGGGTCTAGCTAAGGGACAAAGGGCTGAGTGCGGCCGCAGAATTCGTTCTGCGGTCCACACTCTAGTACTAAGGGATCAGAAGCCCTTGCTGATCTGCGGTCCGCAGAATTTTGGTGCGGTCGCAGATTTTTGTTGCTAGCCGCATATTTTGATGTGCGGCTGCACTTTGGCCATTTCTCTGACAAACCAAACTTCAGAGAGTTAGCACTTTCCCTTTCCAATTTGTACGATCCACACTTCAATTGTGCGGCCGCAGTTCCCTTTTGTTGTTGCAATCACAATTGTGTGGTCCACACTTCTTTCCACACTTGGCCAATTTTCTGAGCACAGTTCCTATAAATCATACTCACTCATGCAACACACTTCAAATCCAGTAAGCTAAAAAACAACACCTATCTACAAAAGAAGAAAAGAAAAGGAAAAAGAAACATGATTTGTCTCCCAAGAAGCGCCTGATTTAACGTCGCGACACGACGTAGATTACCATCACTTGAAATGAATCACCACCACAACATGGCCATCACCGACTTTTCCCAAATAATTCTTCTCTCGGTGATCATTGCCTCGAAACACCTCATTATTTTTATTTATGTCCAATGTAACAAAGGGTGCCACACCCACAACCTCAAACGGGACAATCCATATAGACTTTAACTTCCCGAGAAACATCCTCAACCGTGAATTGAACAACATAATATCACCCTTTTGAACTCTTTTTTCCAAATGTACTTGTCATGAAGATATTTCATCTTCTCTTTGTATAAGGACGAACTTGTGTATGCATGTTACCAGAACTCATCAACTCATTCAAATGTGCCACCCTCAAGTTAGCGGCAACATCCCAATCAAGATTCAACTTCTTTAAAGCCCCCATGTCTTTGTGCTCAAGTTCCACCAAAAGATGACAAGCTTTTCCGAACACCAACCGATATGGAGACATTCGGATAGGTGTTATGTAAGTTGTCCGATAAGCCCATAAATTATCATCAAGTTTCTTGGACCAATCCGTCCGGTTAGAAATTACAATTTTGGACAAAATACTCTTTAACTCCCGGTTGGAAACTTCCACTTGACCACTTGCTTGTGAATGATAGAGAGTTATGACTTTATGAGTGACACCATACTTGGTGAGTAAGGTGTCAAAGGCTTTGTTGCAAAAATGCGACCCCCATCACTTATGATAGCCTACGAAGTGCCAAACTTTGTGAAAATATTCTTCTTCAAGAACGCCACCACACTTCTCGCCTCGTTGTTGGGTAGAACAACGGCCTCAACCCATTTGGACACATAATCAACTGCGGCCAAGATGTAGGTATTTCCACAAGAACTCACAAAAGGACTCATGAAGTCAATACCCCATACATCGAAAATATCCATCTCTAAAATGGTGGTGAGGGGCATTTCATTTTTCTTCGATATTCCACCGGCCTTTTGACATTCATCACATCATTTCACTAGATCACTTGCATCATTGTAAAGGGTGGGCCAATAGAAACTGGAACTTAGCACTTTGGCCATCATTCTTACTCTACCATGGTGACCACCATATGGCGAAGAATGACAAGCCCCAAGAATTTCACATTTCTTCTCCTCCGGTACACATCTTCTAATCACCCATCCGTACAAATCCGGAAAAGGTATGGTTCATCCCAATAGTAGTCTTGACAATCCCGTTTGAGCTTCTTTCTTTGGTTTGAAGAGAACTCATGCGGAATGATACCACTCACAAGAAAATTTGCTAGATCTGCGAACCATGGCACCTCTTTCATTGAAATAGCCAAAAGTTGCTCATCCGGGATGGAGTCATTGATTTCAAGGGCATCATGCGGCCTCCCCTCCTCCTCAAAATGAGACAAGTGGTCTGCCACTTAATTTTCGCTTCCTTTTCGATCTTGGATGTCAATATCAAACTCTTGCAACAAAAGCACCCATGTCATCAACCTAGCTTTGGAATCTTTAACAAAAGAAGGTACGCATGCTTTCAAATCCGGCAATTTAAGTCAAATCAATTTATTCATGTCAAATTCAAGTAAAATCGGATGTAATCTCTCTCAGAAATTTCAAAGCAGTGATATATGGCAGTTAAGTGCATCAATAAAGAAATCAAAAGCATTATCTCAGAGTAACAATCACTCAATCTTTCTCAATAGCTCAGCACTTGGCACTCAGCACTCGTACTCAATAGGTACCTGCGCTTACTGGGGCTGTGTACAGACTCTGGAGGGGCTCTTTCAGCCCAAGTGCTATATCGCTGCGGCGTGCAGTCCGATATATATATAACCATAAGGCTCGTTGCAGTATGCAACCCGATCCACATACATACAATCTTAAGGCTCATTGCGGCGTGAAACTCGATATATATATATATATATATATATATATATATATATATATACTCCTAAGGCTCGTTTCGGCGTGCAACTCGATCCATATATATACATACTGCTCACAACTCGGAACTCAGGTCCTAACTGAGTAACCAGCCTCTCCAGTCTCTCGAGCTCTCAGAAATCATGAAATCAATCCAAACAGAAATAATGTAATGTAACAACATGAAATCAGAAGAGACTGAGATATGATACGTAAGTGAAACTCTGACTGAGTACAAGACAACAATTAACAGATAATTCAACAAGTACACGACCTCTACGGGTCCCAACGATCATCACATAGATTTCTACCATGATTCACAGTCAATTTTCTATAACACAGGGAGAGCATATAGCTAACCAATTATTCGACTTAACAGTTCCATAGAATGGACCAAGTCAAAATTCCTACAGTGCACGCCCACACACCTGTCACCAAGCATGTACGTCACCTCCAAACCAATCATATAACATATAATCTGGGGTTTCATACCCTCAGAACCAGATTTAGAACTATTACTTACCTCAATCCGAGCAAAAACTCTACTCCAATATGCCTTTGCCTCGCAAATCAGCCTCCAAATGTCCCATATTTAGCCACAACAATTTGATTTAATCAACACGAGATAAAGGAATCAAATCCATTAAAAAAATACTAAGCTTTAAGTCAAAATCAAAAAGTCAACTCAAAAGTTGGATCCCGGGACCACATCTCGAAATCAAAGTCACAAAATTCGAATACCCATTCGACCACAAGTCTAACCATACCAAAATTAGTCAAATCCGATCACAACTCGACCTTCAAATCCCCAAATTATAGTTTATGAAGTTTCTACAAATTTTCCCAAATTTCCATATCCAAATACTAATTAAATGATGAAACCAATGATATATTCATGTATATTAACCAAATCTGAGTTAGAATCACTTTCCCCGATAAATTTCTTGAAAAACCCACAAAACATTACCACAAATCGAGCTCCCAAAGTTCAAATGTGAAATAGTACCCTAACCCTCGTTTATATAGTACACAATCTGACCTCCCATTGTGCTGACCACACATTTATTTGTGCGGTCGCACATCCGAAGTCCCGTGGCCGCAAATTCCAATTTTTGCGGTCGCACTTCAACGGTGGCTGCACTACCAAGCTTTAGTAAATTGGCCATAACTTTCTGTATAAATGTTCAAGTGAAGAATGGTTTAGTATTCTGAAAACTGGATTTAAAGGGCTACAACTTTCATTTTGGGATCATCTACAAATTCCTTATAGATCAAAGGATATAAGCTTCTGAAGTCAGACCATCAAACCTGCAGAATCCCCTTTCTGCAGCCGCGAGGAGAATTCTACAGACCATATAATTTCAACTGCGTTCCACACATTTTCAACTACGGTCTACATAATTACCACTGCCTCCGCACTTTGGGAGTTTGCAGCTGCACATCTGCACTCCAAAATGTGCCTCCGCACTCCCAAAAGCTCTAGAACAACATCAGAGTGCCGAAATGCCCACTCGCTCAAAACTCACTCCGAAACACACCTGAGCCACTTGGGACCCCATCCGTATGTACCAACAAGTCCTAAAATATCATACGAACTTAGTCGAAACCCTCAAACCACCTCAAACAATATCGAAAACACGAATTGCACATAGATTCCAGCCTAATGAACTTTGAATTTCCAAATTTGACAAACGACGCCGAAACCTATCAAATCACGTCCGATTGAACAAAAATTTTGCACACAAGTCACAAATGACACCATGGACCTACTCCAACTTCTGGAATCGAAATCCGACCCCAATATCAAAAAGTCCACTCCCGATCAAACTTTCCAAAAATTCAACTTTCGCCATTTCAAGCCTAATTCAAATACAGATCTCCAAATCATAATACGGACATGCTCCTAAGTCCAAAATCACCCAACAAAGCTAACGGAACCATCAAAACATAAATCCAGAGTTGTTTACACATATGTCAATGTCCAGTAAACCTTTCTAACTTAAACTTTCAATTATGAGACTAAGTCATTCCGAAATCCTTCCGAACCCAAACCGACTAACCCGGTAAGTCATATAACAACTATAAATCACATAAGGAGCAGAAAATGGAGGAATGGGGCTACTACTCTTGAAAATACTGGTCGTGTCGTTACATCCGCCCCCTCTTAAACAAACGTTCGTCCTCAAACGAGTTTTGAAACATACCTAGAGTCTCAAATAGGCGTGGATATTTGCTCCGTATCTACCGCTCGGTCACCCAAGTAGCCTCCTCCACGGGTTGACCTCTTCACTGCACCTTCACTAAAGTTATATCCTTTCACCTCAACTTTCGAACCTGCCGATCCAAAATGGCCACCGACTCCATAACATAAGTCAAATCACCATCCAACTGAATCGCGCTGAAATCCAAAACATGAGATGGATTGCTAACATACTTTCGGAGCATATAAACATGAACAATTGGATGCACACTCGACAAGCTAGGTGGAAAGGAAAGCTTGTACGCCACATCCCCAATCCTCTGAAGTGCCTCAAATGGCCCAATAAATTGAGGGCTCAACTTGCCCTTCTTCCCGAACCTCATAACACCCTTCATGGGTGAAACCTTCAGCAGAACCTTCTCCTCAACCATATAAGGCACACCTTCCTGTTGGCATAGCTCTTCTGTCTAGACTGCGCCGCGGGAAGCCGCTCCTGAATCAATTTAACCTTGTCTAAAACATCCTAAACCAAGTCAGTACCCAATAGACTAGCCTACCTGGCTCAAACCAATTCACCAGAGATCTACACCGTCTTCCATACAAAGCCTCATACAGAGCCATCTGAATGCTCGACTGATAGCTGTTGCTATAAGCAAACTCCGTGAGCGGGAGAAACTGGTACCATGAACCCCCGAAATCAATGACACAAGCGCATAGCATATCCTCCAATATCTGAATAGTGCACTCAGATTGTCCATCCGTGTGAGGGTGAAATGTTGTACTCAACTCAACCTGAGTGCCCAACTATCGCTGCACGGCTCTCCAGAATTGTGATGTAAACTACGTGCCTTGATTTGAAATGATGGACACGGGCACATCATGAAGGCAAACGATCTCTTTGATGTAAATCTCAGACAACCACTTCGAAGAATAAGTAGTACCAATTGGAATGAAGTACGCGGACTTGGTCAACCGATCCACAATCACCCAAATAACATCAAATTTCCTCGAAGTCCGTGGGAGCCTAGCTACGAAATCTATGGTGATCCTCTCCCACTTCCACTCTGAAATCTCTATCCTATGAAAAAATCCACCCGGTCTCTGATGCTCTTTACCTACTGACAGTTGAAATACCGAGCTACAAACCCCACTATATCCTTCTTCATCATCCTCCACCAATAGTGCTTCCTCAAGTCCTAATACATCTTCGCAGCACCCAGATGAATAGAAAACTGCAAACTGTGGGCCTCCTCAAGAATCAACTCCCGTTTCCCATCTACATTGGGCACAGATATTTGGCCCTGCATCCTCAACACCACATCATCTCCAGTAGTCACATCTCTGGCATCATCGTGCTAGACCTTGTCCTTGAGGAAACGATAATGATGATCATCATACTGGCGCTCTTTGATGCGATCAAATAAGGAAGACCGAGAAACCACACAGGATCTCACAAACTAGTTGGCCAAATCCTGAACATCAACTGCAAGAGGTCTCTCACCAATAGGAATGAATGCAAGACTACTTATACTCATTGCCTTCCTACTCAAGGCATCAACCACCATATTGGTCTTCCCCCGATGATACAGAATAGTAATATCATAGTCCTTTAGCATCTCCAACCATCTCCACAACCTCAATTTTAGATCATTCTATTTGAACAAGTGTCGGAGGCTCTGATGATCTGGAAATACCTCACAAGACACACCATAGTGATAGTCCCTCCAAATCTTTAACGCATAAACAATGGCAGCTAACTGCAAATCATGAATAAGGTAGTTCTTCTCATGAGGCTTCAACTGACGCGAAGCATAAGCAATCACTCTACCCTCCTGCATCAAGACACACCCAATATCGATCTGAAAAGCATCACAATACACTGTATAAGAGCCAAAAGCTGAAGGTAGCACTAGAACTGAAGTTGTGGTATAGGCGGTCTTGAGCTTCTGAAAGCTCTCCTCACACTTATCAGACCACCTGAAAGGAGCGCCCTTTTGGTTCAATTTGGTCAAAGCGATGTAATAGACGAGAAACCTTACATGAAGCGATGATAATAACCAGTCAAACTAAGAAAGCTCTGAATCTCCGTTGCTGAGGACGATCTGGGCCAACTCTGAACCATCTTTATCTTCTTCAAATCCACCTGAATCCCCTCACTGGACACCACGTGCCCCAAGAATGCCACTGAATTTAGCCAAAACTCACACTTGGAGAACTTGGCATAAAGTTTCTCCTCCCTCAACCGCTGTAACACAATCCTCAAATGTTGGGCACGCTCCTCCTAGATACGAGAGTACAATAGGATATCATCAATGAATACTATGACAAACGAGTCGATATAAGGCTAAAATACACTGCTCATTAGATGCGTGAACGTTGCTAGGGCGTTGGTCAGCCTAAAAGACATCACAAGGAACTTATAATGGCCATAACGGGTCCTGAAAGTTGTCTTTAGAATATACGAGTCTTCAATCTTCAATTGGTAATACCTAGACCTCAAATCAATCTTGGAGAACACCCTCGCTCCCTAAAGCTGGTCAAATAGATCATCAATACGCGGTAAAGGATACGTGTTCTTGATTGTGACCTTGTTGAACTACCTATAATCAATGCACGTCCTCATAGTACCATCCTTCTTCTTCACAAACAGAATTGGTGCACCCCAAGGTGACACACTAGGCCTAATAAACCCCTTATCAAGAAGTTCCTAAAGCTGCTCTTTCAACTCCTTCAACTCATCCGGTGTCATATGGTTCGGCGGAATAGAAATGGGTTGAGTATCCGCCACCAAGTTAATACCAAAATCAATATCCCCATCATGCAGCATGCCCGGTAAGTCTGCAGGAAACACATCCGAAAAATCTCACACCACTGAAACAAAATCAATATTAGGGATCTCAGCACCAACATCTCTCACAAAGGCCAAATAAGATAAACAACCCTTTCAAGTATGAAATCACTCTACTAGGAACATAGTCTAGAGAACCTCGCCACTCAATCTGTGGCAACCCCGGCATACCCAATATCATATCAAAATCAACCATACTAAGCAATAAGAGATCAACTCTAGTCTCCAATACCCCAATAGTCACTATACACGACCCATATACACAGTCCACAACAATAGTATCGCTCACCAGTGTGGATACATGAACAGATAAAACTAGGGACTCACGGGGCATATCCACATAATGAGAAAAATATGATGATACATATGAATAAGTGGAACCAGGGTCAAATAATACAGAGGCATCCCCGTGGCATACTAAGACAATATATATGATCATTGTGTTAGAAGCAATGGCATCTGGTCTAGCAGGAAGATCATAGAATTAGGCTTGGCCGCCACCTGATAGGCCTCCCCCTCTAGGGAAACCCTAGCAGCCTGAGCTCCACCCCGAGATGGCTGGGCGGGTGGTGAACTAGTTGGTGTCGAAGTCATAGGTTGACTCCTCTACTGAGGTGGACCTCCCAAAAGGCGGGACCTATCCCCTAATATAACCAAACTCCCCACACTCATAGCAACTCCCCTGTGCTGGTGGTGGGGATTGAAGGGATCCTCGAGCACCAAGATAATTGGTAGAAGGACCTTAGATGAGCCCTGAACCAATGGAGCACAGGACAAACTCTGAGCTGGAAGCGCACTAAGAGATAACTGACCCTGATGAGAACTGTAAGAACCCTGGCCGGATGATGCACCATGGTGAACTAGACGAGCCATCTGAGCATGCCTATAAGGACGACCCCTACGGTGGTTGAACTGACCCCCAGAAGGAACACTACTGAAGGCAGCCCCAGAAAACTAAAATGAGATCCCACTAGTCTCCAGAATACCTATTGTACGAAAAATCATCTGATACTTGTCAAAGAAACCCTAGGCATCCTCCGATTTTGCCCCATTGAAAGATAGAGGATGGAGCCTCCCAAACCTCTCTAGTCTCCGCTGCTCATCATCAGTCATAACAGGAACTACATGGGCCTGAGCAGCTGCAACCGGCTGGACTGGTAGTACCCATGGTGTCTAGAGTCCATGCATTACCCACTCTGGTGTGCAGCGGCGAGAGTCTAAGTACCTCTCCCGGCGTGAGAAATGGTTGTTGTGGCCGATATAGAGACCGCCTAAGCAAGACTGGTGCACACAGTCCGAATCTAAGCTAAGGCCTCCTGAAGGCCTGGAATCACAATAGGTATAACTGGTGCCTGAGCTGGCCCCACTGGCTCATCCACAACTAGAACCTGCTGTGAGCACGCGATTTTTGCCCTACATGAATTACTCCCATAAATTCAAAACAAAATAATTTCGTTTCATTATTTGCAATTTTTGAGGATTTTGTGACATTTTCTGTTAATTGTTTGCATTTGTCTGTGCATTTTTATTTTTGTTTAATTAATGAAAAATACAGAATATGCTGCATTTGCATTTAGGATTTAATTTTTACATGTTGAAATAGTTAGTAATTTAGTGTCTATAAAACTAGAAAATCACAAAAAAATAAATAGTTCATTTTTGCATTCTAATTTTAATTTCTCGAATTTTGTTAGCTTTCTTTAAGTTGGTATTTAATTAGTACGGTAATTATTTTTAGAGATTAATTAGTTTAATTTGATAGGATAATATTAGTTTTAATAATTTCGGATTTATTTCTAATTTTGGAAAGAAAAGAAATTTGGAAATTGAAAAAAGAAAAGAAAAAGAAAAGATTCAAAAAAACAAAGGGAAACTCGGATCTGGGCCAATTAATTAAATTCCCCCCCCTTCAGCCCAATTGTCCCCCCTCGTACCCGCCCAATTCCGGCCCAAACCCGCCTACACCCTGCCCGGATTCCCCTTTCAAGTGAAACGACGCCGTTTCGACCGTTGCCAATCTGAGCCGTTGATCCTCACTTGATCTAATGGCTCGGAACTAAAGCTGGGGGAGTATATATATGTCCGAACACCCCCCCCTCAGTTCATCGTCCCAACAGCCCAACTTTAGAACCCTGCCCCCCAAACCCTAGTAGCTGCCTTAGAATTCCCCACCGTCCGGTGGCGGCGCCGGTGTCCAATCGCCACCAAATTAACACCCTGAACTCCTTTCCACCTCCCCATCCCAAATCTCCACACAGTTCCTTTCGAATCCCCTTCCATCGCCTCGAATCTCAGATCTGAGGTTAGCACCAGAAACCCTAAAATTCCAGATCCACCCAAAATCACACCATGCAACCCCTCATCTCCGTCCAGCCTCAAATACATGTTGGTTTCATCGCAAAATGGCCCCTAGTGGTAGAGTAGAGGTCCGGATAGCCAAGTTTCTCCTTGGGATTCTTTTCCGGCTTAGCAAGGTCAGGTGAACTTAATACCGTCATTAATCATTTGTCTTCTATTGAGGACAACCGATTAATGACCGTCAAAGGTTCACTGCCTCCTCCAAGTTTTTTCGAGTTCATGCGGATCTTGCCGAAGCAGGTTTGGAATAATTTCCCTTTGCATCGATTGGTTTTTCTCTTCTGTTTGTTTGCTTGGTTTGTTTTACAGTTTTTCAGAATCTTCGTCTCTTGATTAATGGCATTATGTTCTGATTGCGAGATTGTTAGTTAGCCTGTTTACGTAGTTGTCGATGACAATCGACTTCGTAAGGTTTGCGTTTAATTTGGTTTCAATTCACGAGATTTTCTTTTTCTTTTTTCCGCTGGGTTTCATCACATTTTGTGAATTAATTTTGGAACTGAGTCAAGTATAGTTCATCGTTCGCATTAATTCTTGTTTCAAAAATATTTTCTGAATTCATGTTTATGTGTGAAGGGTATGCAAGCCAGTTTCTCATAATTTCAATAGTTGTTTTGGGTTTCAATTTCTTTGGAAGTGTCAGCCCGTTTGTTTACTGTTATTGAGATTGTGAGCAGTCAAAATTTAAGGGGGGTAAGTGAATAATGGAGAACTTTAGGGGGTAATTTTGGAGATTGTTTCAACCTAAAAAATCTTTAATAACTGATGGAAGCTTCCTAAATGGACAGCTGCCCAAAATGGTTAGGGAAAACAGGTTGTAAGTTGAAAATATCTGAAGGAAATGGACAGCTGTCCAAAAATTTAGTTTTGAAAGATGCCCTATGAGGGTATTTTAGAAAATCTAACTGCCTTGCCTTGGAAGGCACACATCAGACCCTCAGCTTTTAAAAAGAAAGCTTTCTTCTCATTCAAGTCAGTTTTTTGTTACACCTTAGAGAGAGAAAAAGGGCTGAAAAATAAAAAAATTAGAGACAGCTAAAAAGAAATACAAAAAGTACTGTTCCATTGAAAATCTTTAGGGAAATTCTTGTGGTACTGATTCTGTGACAAGTTCCGAGCAACTGAAGTTTTAAAAGAGCTGAATATGTTTTGGTATACAAGTTTTTGGTTCACTGTTGGGTAGATTTTGGTTTTGAGCTGTATGTGATATCACTGTGGGTACAAACTGGGCTAAAGTGGTCTTTTCTCAATCATTTCTGGGCTGATTTTGTTGTTGATTCCTGTTCCTGCTACTGATTCCACTCCTGATTCCTCATTTCTCTGTTTTGCTTTTCAATTTCCAGGTATTTCCATCAAACCTTGAACGGAAATGAAGCTTTGTATGGCAATTGTGCTTGAATTATGTAGTTCGAGTTGAAGAAATTGATCGCTGCCCTTTCCCTATTACTTTACTAGTTGTGGTGTTTAATATATGTCGTCTTCATGTTCCTACTAGGTTCACATAAGTTATTTAGTTATTGCCGTACCTTTTAGATTCTTTATGGTGTTGTATAAAGTTCTCCCTTTCTCTCGCTTAACTTGAAAGTTGAAGGGTCTTGATCATATGTAGGAACAGTAGGGAATAATCGCAAAGAATTTTAGTCGTGTCGGGTGTATTTCAGGTTTGTGTTGGGTCTGTTGAGACCAGTATTGTTGGCTTGAATGCATGCTTTAGTTCAGCTATAAACTTGCAGATTAAGGCCTGTTTATTAGACAGACATTATTTGCTGTTGAGGAGACTCGATATCGAGTCTTTAAGCTTCTAGTAGATTACCTTGAAATTTGATTTGGGCTCATTGGGCCCAAAGATCTTGTTCTTGCGAGATGGCCTTGTGAGTCCAAGGCAAATGTGGGCTTGAAACGCAGACATGATTGAAATCTTAAGTCCAGTTGCTATGTGTTTGAATAATTAAGGGAAAAGATGTTGGTTTGTCACTGCTCCACATTGCTTTAACTGATTGGTGTTCAATAAAATATGTACAATTGATAAGTTCCTGGGTGTGATCTGCTTTGGAGCTTGCAGTTGGGCCTTTAACGCTGGCCCCGCGCCTTCGACGTGCTCTAAATTTCATTTCGGACTCCTGTTGTACTTCGTAATTTGGGCCTGTTATCGATGTGGGTCTGTAGTGGGTTGGGTTATATATTAATGAGATGTTGTTGCATTTCGTAAGTCACTTGTTTACTTAGGTAGAATTCAAATCTCTTTAGACTTTTAGTTAACTAATTAGACCTTTTAAAAATGGATTGAGGCACACCCGACTAGTCAAATGTATAGCTCGTGGCCTTAGCAATTCCGACTCGATTTTAGGAATAATTGTTGAATAGTTGTAGAGGAACCTTTAGGGCCATTTAAAATACAATTGTGATTGTGTACACGTTCGCGTGACATAATTACAATTCTAAAAACCGATTCGGAGTATGCGTTCGCGCAACTTCGAACAAACTTTCTTAATAATAAAAGCGGATTTTCGTATGGTATTAATTAAATTAGTTCATATAGTCCAAGGTGTGTCGTATACCATTTATCATACAAATGACAAATGTTTATAGTTTGCTTTAGATAAGCGCAACTTTGGCCAAATCTTTTCATATATAATAATAAAGTGTTATTAATTGTGGACACGTTCGCGTGAAATGATTTTTGACGTGCCGAAGGGAAAGAGTATACGTACGCGTAACTCGACCCTTTAACTACGAATGATCAAGTGATTTAAAAGAGGATAATAGATAAATGCACATAGGATCTAAAGTCAGTAATTAAATATTTTTAATAAGCCAAGTATGATCAAAGCGACCATGCTAGAACCACAGAACTCGGGAGTGTCTAACACCTTCTCCCGGGTTAACAGAATTCCTTACTCGGATTTCTAGTTCGCGGACTGTTAAACAAAGTCAATCCTTTTCCTCGATTCGGGATTTGAACCGGTGACTTGGGACACCATAAACCTCCCAAGTGGCGACTCTGATTTTTAATAAACGACCCCGTTTCGATTGTCCTTTAATTGGAAAAACTCCATTGAATTTATGCCCTTTACGGGGTGTAGATAAAAAGGAGGTGTGACAGCTCTGGCGACTCTGCTGGGGATCGAACCCAGAATCTCTGGTTCAGGGTTTAAGAATTCGAGCTTGTTTTATGATTTTTACTTGGCTTTATTTATTGTTCATAATACTGTATCATGTGAACCTTTATGCTAATTGCTATCTGTTTACCACTTTGATATTGTTGAAATTGTATAACTGTCTTCTTACGCCACCACCTGAGTCTTTTGAAAATGATGCATACGTTCGCGTAGCCCACTTTTTCTGTAGAAATTATACCAAATAGAACGAGGCTGCACAAGCGACAAGGCCGGGTAGACTTCAGTGCTCCCGGTACGTCACCCCCTCCTCGGCCCTAGTTGTCCGCTCGGGTACCCCAAGTCTAGACCAAAACCCTAGGATTTAAACCTAGAAACACACAGCCCCATGCCGGATCCATAGTAGTAACGTTTGTTTGCATCATGTGCATTTGACTTAGGGGACTTAACACAGGGGTTGGGTCCATCTAGAACAGGTGTGCCCGAAATGACAGACCATCCTGATGCATCCTATGTGCTATGTGAACATTTATTTGTTTTGGCTTGCATGCTGACCGGCTAGGGAAAATAAAGCGAAAAAAGAAAAGAGGAAAACCAAGAGTGATATAGGGAAGGAAATAAAACCCGGTTCTAAAACATCTCGGTATTTGAAAAGCATCCTGAAACTCTGCCCAAAAATTATTCAAAAAAAGGGGTTGTTTTTAAAAGAGTCAAACACTGTGTTCTTTCAAATGTGTCAAAACTGACCGAACTACGAAGGTCTGATTCTCATCGGATGTGGGATACGTAGGCAACCTACATAAGGTTCGGCCTTATTTTTGAAAAAAAAGAAAAGAAAAACAAGAAAAGATAGTCGACCCAGCTTCAGCTACGTCTTAAACCGTTCTTGCCGAGGTAGCCTCAGAGTATTTTTAGTTGTCGAAAGGCTATTTTCGTAAAAGAATGGGCAATCTTGTGAGGGGTCATAAAGTAATTCCCCCGGCCTCAAAATTCGCGTGAAATTGAGAAGGGGCCACATTGCGGAAACAACCATTTGGCTAAAGTTGGCATACATGGGAAGAGATTATGGTTCTTCTCTTCTTTTATTTGTTCTTTTTCTTTTCTTTTTCGAAAAACTGTTTACAAAAGGGTCAATTCGAGTCAAACCCTAGCCTTAATCCTCCACAGGAACAATGAGTACAATCCAAGAACCGCAAGAAGTGGTCAGGGAACAGGCTCGGCTACACTTACATATGTGGTGGAATGATCTAGACGAAGATGGTCAGAAATGGGTGAAAAAGCACTTGGGTGCTCTTATAGACATCTTTGAAATCAAACCACAGGAAGATCTGATCAAAGCTTTGGTAACGTTCTGGGATCCTGTCCACAATGTCTTTCGTTTCTCAGATTTCGAGATCACCCCTACTTTGGAGGAGATAGCCGGGTACATTGAATTCGGACGAGACTTGAGGAAGCAACAACTCATATTTCCAAGGGCTCCATCGGTGCACAAGTTCTTTGACCTCTTGAGTATTAGTAAACAGAGAAATAAGGAACGGGTGAGCAACGGATGCTGTGCTTTCCATTTCTTATACTTCAGGTTCGGGCATTCCTCTAGTTTTGAAACGTATGAAAAGGGCCTGAGCAATAAACAAAATAAGGGCCTTTGGCAAATTCATCGTTGGTTCGCATTTATTGTGGCATTCTTGGGGATCATGGTTTTCCAATTGAGAAAGGAACGGTAGACATTTGTATGGCTAGAATTGCACAAATCCTCACTACCAAGGAAGATCATACACTTGCCCCGTTGGTGCTAGCAGATATCTATCGCGCATTGACTGTATACAAAGCGGGGGCTCAGTTTTTTAAGGGTTGCAGTATCATTCTGCAAATGTGGTTGATCGAGCATCTTCGCCATCATCCCAAATTCATGAGTTACGGTTCGAGCCCAAACAACTTCATTATTAGTTACGAAGAGAGGATAAAAGATTACAACGCACCAGAAGGATTTGAAGCATGGGTTTCTCATTTGAAAGATCTTGACGCAGGTCAGGTTGAGTGGACTATAGGATGGCTCCCGAGGACAGAAGCATTTTATATGACTGCTACCAAAGGATACTTAAGGATAATGGGCGTAAGGAGTATTCAGCCATATGCACTACAGAGGGTCTTGAGGCAGTTGGGGAGGTATCAGATTGTGCCTGAAGATGAAGATCTAAGCATCCAGGTCATAGAGTTGCATCCAGAAGCCGCATTGCTTGAGGCTGTAGTTCAGCAGGATTGGAATAGCTGCCGGTATCTAAAAAACAGCACCCAGGCACCAGACGTCGCCAAGGGGGAAGTAGATCCAAGTTATGCTGTTTGGTTTGAGGAAATGTTTTATGTAAACAACGAGTCAAAGCCCGAGAGGCCCGCCAAAAGGCCTCATGTTCAAGCCTTTGATGATAAAATCCAAGAGAGGTTAGCTTGGGGGGAGAAGGAGAAGGAATATAAGGCCATCATCCACGGTCTGCGAGAAGAATTGAGAAATGTCACCTTCAACAATGATTTGCAGGCACAAGAGGCTGAAGGTGAAAGGAGAATATTGGTGCAAGAAAACGAGACCCTCAGAGCTCAAGTTCGACAGTTGAAAATTGAAGCCGAGAACCTAGGCCGAAGTAGGAAAGATGAGAGGCTCATTTACAACCTCACTCAAAAGGTACGTGACTACGAAGATGACCTGCAGAAAGCTAAGTCTGAAATAGCAAAAGCATGGGCAAGGCTGGCCAGAAGTGCCGAGGGGCATGCAACTTTCGTTCAACAAATGAAAGAAAGATATGAAAGGGGGGTCACAGGTTGGGAAAAGGCAATTGGCAACCTCGAGGGGGAAATGACTAAACAAGCCAAAAAATTTAAGGCTGAAAGAGAACATTGTTACGCCTTAATGGCACGGCTAGAAAGGGACTTGCAACAACTCCAAGAGCAAAACCAGGTAGCCGAACGAACTGTGGAAGCCAGAACCGAACAAATTGGGCGTTTGTTGCAAGAGAAGGGCGTCATAAGAGAGCGAGTCAAAAGGGTTGCCAACTATATCGCAATGAAGTGCAGTAGTAGTGAGGATATGACGAGATCCATGTTCTTCACCACTGCGATGATTTTTGTTCGCCGGGTAATGGAAGATCTCTACCACCTTTAGGTGGATTTAGCAAGACGACCCACAGCAAGGCCGAACGTCGCCCCGCGGGTCCCAGGGACAGTTGAGGCATTGATGTATTCGTGATTTCTCGAGTCTTAGTCTTCTTTTCGTTAAAGCCTGCCAGTTGTTTTGGACTCTGTATTTCTATTATTAGAGCATGCGGGTTGTTTGTTTTTGAGTCTGTATCTTAAGTCTGTTAGTTTCTTTCGAGTCTGTTAGTTTCAGTCTTTGTAATAGCGTTTTTATATGAAAATTGAAAATCCCCAAATGTTTTTACTTTATTTTACATTTATCTACCAGAACTATGCTCGGTCTGATTCATGCGGGGTCATGATAAGTCGACAATCTCCATAGGATTCGACCATAACCAAAAGAAAGAAAAGAAAGGAAAAAAGGGGAAAAAAGGAAAGAAATAAGAGGGAAAACAAGAGAGTAAAGAAAAGGAAAGAGCAGAAAAAACAAGAAAGAAAAAGAGAAAACAAGAGAGAGCAAAAACAAGGAGAAAACAGAGGCCAGAATGAAAGAAAAGAAAAGGGGATGTTTGCAATTAAAAGAAAGAAAAGGCCGGGATGACGCATGCAACCGATCAAATACATAATAGAGACGGTTAACTGTCTAGGTGCATTCATGCATGTGAGCACGTAATTTTTGTTTCCTCGACAATTACTCCAAAAGAAATCGAAAAAAATAAAACAAATTGTCTTTGCGTATAATTTTGTGAATTTGCGTGGCATTTTGATAGTTATTCGTAGTTGTCTTTGATTGTTTACTTTATTAATTAAAAATACAAAAAAAATGTGTTGCGTGTAAATTTAGGATCTTATTCTACTATTAGGAATTAACTAAATCATATTGGTTTTTTTAATGAATGAAAATCACAAAAAATATTATTTTTGATAATTTTGTCATTTTTAGCGTTTAATGGTTGATTTTGTTTAATTAATATATGATATTGTGTGTTAATTATTACTAAAAATCAATTAATGTCTGTGTGATATAAATTTAATTTTATAATTTATTTTCAGGATTTTTTGTAAATTCGGATTTTTAATTAGAAATTAAAGAAGGAAAAGAGTGCAAAAATTGAGAAAAAGATTCGGACTTGGGCTCGTTTTTAAACCCAAAGAAATCAGGCCCAAACACATTGATCCAATCCGTCCCCCAGATACAAAAAATGACGCCGTTTTGGCACCTTCCATCTGAACCATTGGTCAAACAGATCCAACGGTCCAGTTTAGGTCTCTCATTAATCCAAACGACGCCGTTTAGGCATGACCAATCAGAGCCGTTCATCCCATCCAATCCAACGGCTCCAGGCTTTCCCCAGATGCCTGACCCACTGATTACCCAGATTGACCCATTCCCAACATTAAACCAAACGACGCCGTCCCTTTAAGAGAAAAGATCGAGGCCGTCGATCATCAATGATCCAACGACCGAAATTCAACTCCCCCTCCTGTATATAAGCTTTCCTCGCTTACCCCCACGCCCCCTAAGCCAGACCCCCCCTCCATCATCCTCATCTCTTTCAGAGGCTGAACCCAAACACCCTCAAGAACCCTAGCGCCGCCCTTCCATTCCCTCACCATAAACCTGACGGCAACGATGCCGGTGACCACCAGATTAACACCCCTAGTGCACCTCGACCCCCTGGACACGGATCTGCAAACCATTGGTTTCAAATCTTCCTCCATCGTCTCGAATCTTCATTTGAAGATTCGAGCCAAACCTCAGCCTATGCCGATCCATCCCAACTGCACACCAGTTACTCCCCTAACCTCCCTCGTGACCAAACCAAGCCTCGTTTGGTTCGAATCTAACCAGAAAAGCTCGCACCCCAAATCTGAGCCTCGAGAACCCTAGAAATCCAAAACCTGGGGTTTTGTCCAATTAAGCGAAGGGTTGAGGTCTAATAGACCTTAATCGAGGTGTTCTCAGTTGAGAACACTTCGATTAAGGTCCATTCGACCTCAAAAGAGGTCGAGTCCAGTTCGGGCCTGGTTCATTTTATTCTTAATCTTCCGAGATAAGTTTCTTTTCCTTCTGCTTTTGTTTGTATTTGTATTTGCTTGTATGATTAGTTAGCTTGTTTGATTTTTATGTTATCTTCTTTCAATTCTGTCCGTCTTCATAAAGACCTTTTATGTAGTCATTTTTCTTCTGATTATTTGTTACTTGTACTTATAGTGAATTATATGTCCAAGTTGTTTTGAATCATAGGATAGTTAAGGTCGTGTTAAAATCCCATGTTGCATCTAAAGTCACTGAAAGCCATCTGATGACCTGTTTGATATATTTTATTGTTTGTTAGCTATCTGTTGTAGCTCATATGGTCAATTAAGTAAGTGTCGTCAACTAAACTCACTTGAAAACTAGAAAAAAACATGAGGCTGCCCATTCCAGTAGAATTTCTAGCATGACTCCTGTTCTTTATGTTAGGAACTCGTATCAATATGCTGGTTTCAGTATAGTTTTGATCCTTGTTTGCATTCTCAATTGCCTGCTTGATCTTTTGGCTTTGATTTGGTCAGGATTGGTTCCCAATATGACCTACTCATGCCATTGGAGTAACATCCCTGTTTGACTGAGTTTGAATCAATAAATGAAGGAATTGGTTATAGCTGTAGAACTGTA
Organism: Nicotiana sylvestris; assembly: GCF_000393655.2. Taxonomy (NCBI): domain Eukaryota; kingdom Viridiplantae; phylum Streptophyta; class Magnoliopsida; order Solanales; family Solanaceae; genus Nicotiana; species Nicotiana sylvestris. The sequence continues at coordinate 133,761,377 of NC_091063.1, forward strand.
AGCTAACCTGAAACCAGTCTTAGGAGTTAAGTCTATATAGACTATAACCTCAAACTTCTAAGCTTAAGGGTAATACAATAAATCACAGGAGTTTCAGGGGTATTCTGGGGTTTTTAAAAGTTCTGAAATGCTTAAGAGCAAGTGGGCTGACAGTAGGGTACTAAAATATTAATTAAACTAATGAAATTAATTGACCAATAGTGGGATTGATGATATGTTAAGCACCTTTAGTAGCTGAAAATCAGTAACAACATGGGATTGATGATAAAAAGCTGAAAATGCACATGAGAATGGTAGTGGAACCTGCTGTACAGTAGGATATTCACTACATTTTGAATTTCAGAAGATTAAAATAGAAGAAAAACTCCATGCCTAGACAATCCTAAGTGGAAATGACAGCCATTAGGAGTTATTTTAAGCCATGGGCAGCCTGCCTATAAAAGGGAGTTCTTCTCTTCTAATAAAAAAAGAGAAAGGAAGGAAAAAAAAAGGAGGCAGAACCAGAAAAACAGAGGCAGAAGACTGGAAAAGAAACCAGAAAAACAGAAAGAGAGAGCAGAGTGAGAACCAGAAAGAGAGGGAAGGGGGTTGGAACCAAAAGAAATTTGAGAACAAAGAAGAAGCTGAAAATTCTGCTTTTCTTCACCTTTCTTTTATTTTGAAATCAGCATTAACTACTTTGTTCTATTCGAAACTTGGGTTTCTTTCTTTGAGTGTCCAAAAACCAGAAACTGTTGTTCCACTGTCATTGCGGATCCACCTATTTCTGCTTGGCCTCAACTGAGTCTCCGGAGTCTGTTTTGGCTTGGATTTTGAGTACTGTTTCCATTGGTTATAGCTGAATTCTTTCACTGGGATTTATTCTACTTATTTTTACTGCTGAAACTGCTGCTGTTGCTATTTGCTTTTTATCACTGCTGCTGCACTGATCACTCCTCTTTTCCTTCTTGTGTCCAATATCTAGGTACACACTTGAATTTCTCACTGATGTAACAGTAACAATGAGTTTGAAATGAAAGACGCGAAGAATTTCAATCATTTGGTGTTGTACCTATAGTCTTATAAAGTGTTAGTGGATTGTGTAATTTTTTTTAGGTTATAACTCAATAGAAAAAAAATACATTAGGTAGATTGTACTTAACTGAAGCTTAGTTTGTTTAATACTGTGATCTATAGTTGTTTAGTTGTATATATGATATGGTTATGTAATTTATGGAATGCACAAGTAGTTAGTACATCGATAACTAGACTTTATCTCTAGTTATATTTTACACATATAAGGCCGACTGCTTCTAACCTTGCCAAATGCAATGTAGCTTTTAATCATTTGAGTTTAACTCTATCAAAATTGGATTCCATTAGGCAGTTTATAGGACAATGTTTGAATCCCATTAATAACATCCTTTAGTAGTTAATTCCATTAATCTCATTAAAAATGTGTTAATTTAAGTTCAACTTGGAGAACGTTTAGCATAAGTTTAGCATTTTATCAATCTTGTATGCATTTTTTTTTTAAAAAAAAGCATGTTCGCTCGTGGAATAAGGCATGAAATAATTCCCCGCCTTACAAATTCGACTGCAATTTTCCATTAACATCTTTTGTAATCTAACAATTAATAAGAGGCCGGAGCTGGCCAAGCATGTAATTTTATTAGTGTATATTGTCTTCTTTCATTTTTAGAGACGAACATAATAGAAAAAATATAGTCACTATAGGTTTATCCTTTCAAAAATAAAAATGAGACGAGCCTCGCCAAATACAAATACAAATTGCTGGGCCCTCAATAATTGGTCATAATAAATATTTAGATTTCTTGGGATGGAATGTTTAGTGAATTTCACTGCCTTCCCCAGAGATAATAACGCGTTAGACTCTTTAGGCGCGATTTAATTAAATTACCTTCTTAAATTCGGGTGCGCATTTATGTGACCCAAATCCAAATCTCAACGGAGATGGAATGTATTAGCAACCACGGGCGCATCGATTGTGACGTGGTACGAGATGCATTTTCACGACGTTGCAATTCCATAAAAAATAAATAATAATACAAGCGGTTTAAACTTAATAAAAGAACACAAGTCATGACATGTATTAAACTCAGATATTTAGCCATTATAACAATTTAAGCGACCGTGCTAGAACCACGGGATTCGGGGGTGCCTAACACCTTCCCTCGGGTCAACAGAATTTCTTACTTAGAATTTTCGGTTCGCAGACTTCATTTGGAAAGTTGAATATTTTCCTCGAATTTGGATTCAAGATAAACCGGTGACTTGGGACACCAAAAGCCAAACCTTTCCCAAGTGGCGACTCTGAATTAAATAAATAATCCCATTTCGAATATTGTCACTTAAATTGGAAAAAACCCCTCGCGCATTTAACCTTCGGGGCGGGTGCGCAAAAAGGAGGTGTGACAGCTCTGGCGACTCTGCTGGGGATTAGAACCCTACATGTTTCATGCTTAATGTGCTAAATGTTACCGCTTTGATATTACGTGAACTGTATATAAACTGTGCCGAAACCCTTTTCTTCTTACCTCCGGGGAGGAGCTTGCTGGTCAAGACTCCCTATTCTATTAGTGTCATACCCTGAAATAAGAAAGAGGTCGGACAAGTTACAAAGCCGGACGATCTCGCGGGTCCCCGATACGTAGCCCCCTCCTCAACTTGAGTTGTCCGCTCGGGTACACAGTCTAGAACTAATACCCAGGTTACGAACCTAGAATAACTCAGCTTCATGCCGAATCCCTAGTAGGAACGCTTGTTTGCATCATGTGCATTTGACTTTGGGGACTCAACACAGGGGTTGGGTCCGTCTAGGACAAGCAACCCGAAATGAAAAGGTCATCTTGCTACATCCCGTTTGTTTTGCGCATTTATTTGCTTCAGATCCGCATGCTGACCGGTTTCTGAAATCGAGGAATATTTTGAAAAGAGAAGAAAAATAGCAGTGTAGGGAGATAACTACTTATTTTTAGAAAAAATAAAACCAATGTCCAAGTAGTGTCAAAACCCCGCCGAAATTCTTCTTAAAAAAATGAAAAAAAATGTCTTTTAGTTTGATTTATAAAAAAAACAAATATATATAATACAAAAAAAAATATTTCTTTTTAATCGCTCTCAAAACCAAAAAAAATTCAAAATTCAAAAAAAAATTATTCTTTCTTTTGTAGTATCTCTTTCATAAATTTAAACTAATAGTCCAAATGCTTCCTTAGAAGATTTTTCGAAATTTCAAAAATTGAAAGGGAGTTAAAATTCAAAGGAAAATATTTCTTTAGTCGTCGTTTCTTTTCAAAAATAATAATAATAAATCGAAATCCAAAATATTTTCTCCTTTTCTTTGTAAGTATTTTATTCAAAAAGAGGGTTTAGTTTATTTCCCCTATTCCTGATCTGTCCGAACTACGCCGGTTTGATTCTCACAGGGTGTGAGATACGTAGGCAACCATCATCGGGTCCAACCTCCCCTTTTTCAGAAATAGCCGAAATATCAGAATTTTAATTTCATCATAAATAAATCGAGTGATGCTGTTTTTGTCAAAAATAGCCAAATGTTCCCGAAAGGGATGGCGGAAGGCTGACTTTGCATAAACGGCCACTTTCGATCATCCTTTAGAGTTTGGGTCGATTAACCCGCACAACCTTAAAATCTTCATCTCCGAAGTGCTGAAAGGTCGTGTTCGAAAATCGGATCCCTCTTTTCTAAAAAATATAGTCAAATCATCTTTCGAGTCAAATCATTTTTGCTTAAATCACCTAAATAAATGTGCATGATGAGCACAATGCAAAATGAACGCTTTTCGATGATGACTAAAATCCTTGTCAAGTTGCGGCTATGGTGGAATGATCTAGGTGGTGAAGGGCAAGATGAGGTCAAGAAATATCTGAAAGGTCTCACGGGTTTATTGGAAATCCAGCCTCGGGGAGATATCATAAGAGCTTTGGTCACCTACTGGGACCCGACACACAATGTCTTCCACTTCTCCGATTTTGAACTCACCCCGACTCTGGAGGAAATAGCCGGGTACATCGGAAATGCTGAAGTTCCATTAAGGCAAAAATACCTGGTTGCCCCAAGAGCTGTCACTGTGCATCGATTTCTAGATTCATTAAAGATACCCAGGACGGTCCATAACCCAGATTTGGCCGCAGGTTTCTGTAATCCACGCTTCATATACGACAGATATGGTCATGTAGGAGGATTCAACAATCCAGTTAACAAGCTATGCAGCAAAGGTAACCGTCGGAAGTGGGATGAGCATAGACGAGTGGCTTTCATGATAACATTTTTGGGCCTTTTGGTATTTCCAAGGAAAGACTGAAACATTGATCTAAAAATATCCGGGGTCGTCAGTACTTTGCTCACTCAAAATGAACGCACTCTCGCGCCTATGGTAGTATCTGATATCTTTCGAGCTCTCACAGCCTGCAAAGCCAGAGGGAATTTTTTCGAGGGTGTAATTTGCTGCTACAAATATGGATGACTGAACATCTCTTCCACCGTTCTGAGCTTTTAAGTTATGGTTCCTCGAAGAAGACTTGCATAGAAGAGTTTTACATGAGAATCAAGGGGGTCAATCTGCCCGAGGGAGTTACGACATGGACGTCATTCTTTCGAATCCTCACTGCCAGCCAAATACAATGGACACTGGGATGGTTTCCTGTTGATGAGGTCATATATATGTCGACCGCTAGGACCCACTTTCTATTGATGGGACTTAAGAGCATTGAGCCTTACGCGCCCTACCGAGTTTGGAGACAACTTGGGAGATGCCAGATAGTGCCACACGAGGAAGATCTTAGTGCTCAAGCAATTGAGATTAGCCCTGACGGACAATTTCCTGAAATAAAAGTCCGCCAGATATGGAATGAATGCCGATGTTTGAAAGCAGATACTTGTGTGCAGGATCGGGTCAAAAGTGAAATGGGGCCAGGTTACCTTGCGTGGTATAGAAGAGAACTTGAGCATGAAAGGCCGGCTAAAAGACCCCATATCCTGAATTTTGCCGAGTCATCACAAAAGCAATGGGATTGGTTAGCAAAAGAAAAAGGCTATCGGGCTGAAATCAGCAAGCTCAAACAACAAATTGAAGGTCTAAAATTTGAGAACAACGTGCAAGTTGCTACTGATCTGGGAGAAAAGAACAGGTTGGCCCAGGAAAACGAGACGCTTAGGGCCCAAATCCAGCAAATAAGGATAGCCGCTGATAACCAACAAAGGAGCCGGTCGGATGAGCGACTGATAAAAAGTTTAAAAATGGAAATTAGTGAGTGCCGGAGTGAGTCGGAAAATCTTGAGAATACCATAGCAGGACTCGAGGCACACTGGGCAAAAAGAACAGAAAAACGTAACTGGTACCTGTAGCAGTTGAAAAGGGATCACAAGCAAACCATTTCCGATTTAAAGAGAAAGGTGGTCACTCTTGAGGACAGAGCAGCTGAGCAAGCCCGAACCTTTGAAGCTGAAAATAGACGTTGCTACTATAAGCACGTAATTTTTTCCCTATGAAAGAATTACTCCCAAAAAATTCAAAATAAAATGATTTTCCTTTGTGTGCAATTTTGAGAATTTTCGCGGCATTTTAGGATAATTATTTGTATTTGTCCATGCATGTTTATTTGTTAAATTAATAAAAAATACAAAAATATGTCACATTTGCATTTAGGATTTAATTCTACAACTAGGAGTAATTAAGTTTGTTTTACCAGAATGAAAATTACAAAAATATGTATCGTTTGCATTTTTAGCATTCAATGTCAAATTGTGCAATTTTGTTTTAATGAGTGTTTAATTATGTATGATAAATGTTACTAGGAATTAGCTAGTATTTTTGATAAGTTAATTTAGTTTATAACTTAATTTAGATTTTTAGTTTTATTAATTAGAAAGTAGAAGAAAATAGAGCAAAAAATATAAAGAAAATCGGAATTGGGTCTCTTCTTCAATTTCAAACCACAGGCCCACAAAAATACCCAACATTCCCCATGACCTGGTCCATTTCAACACGGGTCGACCCGGTCCGCCCCATAACCCCAAATGACCTAACCCCTCCTAATGTTCATTTTTCATTTCCTAAACCTAGACCAAACCCATCCGCCCCCCTCTCTCTTTCCCTCTTCTTCTCCATCACCTTCCCCAAGTAGCCATGGCTGCTGCCTTTCTCCCTCACACGACCTCCCCCTCCCCATCGACAACACACACACACACACAGCAACACACAACAACAATACACACACACACACATACACAACAAAACACACACATACACACACGCAGCAGCCCGTCCATGGCTGCTTCTTCTTCTTCTTCATTGTCCTCACGACATCCCAACAACCCCGCCCTCCATCGCGAGCTCCTCCAGTTTCCGAAAAACCAGCGACGCAGCCAAGCAACCACCAGCAATCCACCATGGCTGCTGCATTTTTTTTCGTCAGCCACTCGTCCATCGCCATCGAGCTTGAGCTCGACACCCATGGCTGCTACTGCGTCTTCTTCTCCACCCCGTCACCTACTGCTTCTTTTGCTTCGTCTTCAACAGACCAGCTGACCCCATTCTCATCGAAAACCAACGAGCAGCAACATCTCCAAGACTGCTGCTCCAGCTCCACCTTCGTCGACGTCCAGCTCCGCCAACAAACCTTCTGCTGCGTTGCTGCTGCCTTAGCCCCATCCAGCATCTTCTTTGGCTGCGTTGCTGCTGCCTCGTCGAGCATCTGGATTTAAAACCAAGCTCCTTCGCTGCTGCTTCACTTTTGTTTTTGTCGCCTTCAGTCCAAAACCAAAACCAGGCCTCACCATCTCGTTTGTTCGAGCTTTGGTCGGGGTCATCGAAATAGTTCATACGCAGCCAAGGTCCATATTGTTAAAAGTTTTTAAGGTCCATCTCATCTCCCTTTCTCATTTTTATGATCTATATGGGTTTAAGGAATTTGAATCGTTCTTGGATTGAATCTTGGTTGTAAGAAATTCGTTGAATTCTTTTAGTCGAATTTGAGTTCGATTGGTTTGTCACTCATGATTATTAGTTGTAGAATGTATAGTATCTTTGCTAATATTGAGTTGGTTTGGATAATTTCGTTTTGTGTATTGTTTGGTTTCCTGCTTTTTGTTGTTCATCATATGATTTCAGTTTGCATTTCGATTTTGTTAATGGAGATTCATGTTGTTTCAGTTCACTTTTGTTTTTAATATTGTTGTCTCCTTGCTCATTCATTTTTTGTCTAAGTTAACCAGGATTGGTTCCCAATATGGTTAACTTATTCCCATTAATTTGATATTGTATGATTCAATCTGTGTTCATGAGATTTGTTGTTTGAATTTGTTTAGAAATTGGTCATATTTGCTGTATTTTGGTTGGAATTGATTAGGTGAATTGGTTATAGCTGATGGGGGTAGATTGGTAAATTGCAGTACGTTCAGGGGTAAAATGGTAATTTCAGTAAGGTCGGAGGGGTATTTTTGGAATTGAACATTTGAACAATTATTTAATCTAAGTGCTCTGTCCACTAGGCATTAACAATATTAAAATAGTACATTGTGGGGGACAAGACATAAATTAGTGGGGAGGTGATATAATTGTTTAATATAGTGGGGGACAAGACATAATGTAGTGGGGAAATAATATAATTATTTAAGTTAAGCATGGGGGACAAGATATAATGGAGGGGGAATAATTCTTTAGTTTAATATAGTGTGGGACAAGACACAAAATAGTGGGGAATAATACATTTGTTTAAGGTAGTGGGAAACAAAGCATGCAATAAGGGGAATATTTCGGGGAGTGGTTCAAGACAAGAGTCTTGTTATAAATAGAGTCATTCTTTGACACAAAAAGAGGACTTGGACTTGGAGAGAAAAAAGGAAGAGACTTTACAAGAAGAAACAAAAAAGAAAGTGGAGAATGTTGATTGAATTTTGAGAAATCAGAATTTGAGAGCAAAAGAGAAAAACAAGTTGAACTTTTACTTGAATAATTTCCGTTTGCCTTTCCTTGAGTGTTATTTAAAATCAGTAAACTACTGCATCTTGTATCCGTCTCTCTTCTGCTTTGACTGCGATTGCATTCCGGTACTGTTGGTTTTTCAATCTGTTACTGGGTTATTCTACTAGTCATTACTGGTTTTGCTGTATTGCTGAACCTGTTGTTGCTGTGTATTTACACTACTGCTGCTTCTACTGATCTTCATCTTCTTTCCTTGCTTTCCAAATACCAGGTACACAAACTGATACACTGGTTCATCTTGTAAGCTACTCGAAGCATGAATGCAAAAATGAGAAAGATTTGAAGTTGTAGTTTAATGTAGTCTTTTCTTTCTTTTGTCTGTATGTAGAACATTCTATGCGCTGCCCATGTAAACTCTTTAAACGACTCACTTTCGAAACTTAACTATAATAACTCGAAAGTATGTAAATAAAGTAGGACCTTTTCTTCATTTATTTTAGAGAAAAACGAAAAAATAAAAAATGTAGTCATTCTTAGATTATCCTTTTTTAAAAAAAAAATAATGAGACGAGTCTCGCCAAATAAAAATGCAAATTGCGGGGCCCTCAATATTGGTCATAATAAATACTTAGTATTTAGGATGGACCGTTTAGTGAATTTCACTGTCTTCCCAAAGTAAATGATACGCTAGCCGCTTTAGGTGCGCCTTTAATAATTTAATTTTCTTAAAACTCGGGTGCATATTTATGTGACCCAAATCCAAATATCAACGGAGTCGAAATGTGTCTCTAATCACGGGTACATTGATTGTAACGTGGTCCGAGATGCATGTCCATGACGTTGCAAATTCCTTTAAAAGAAATAAGAATGAGATGAGCCTCGCCGAATAAAAATACAAAATTGCGGGGCCCTCGGTAAATATTTGCTTTAAAATTGCTTAGACTTCGGGATGGATCGTTTAGCAAAATTTCACGGCCCTACCCAAAGTAAATGATACACTAGCCTCTTTAGGCGCGCCTTTAATAATTTAATTTTCTTAAAACTCGGGTGCACATTTATGTGACCCAAATCCAAATCTCAACAGAGTTGAAATGTGCCAACAACCACGGGTGCATTGATGTGACGTGGTTGGAGATGTATTTCCATGATGTTGCAATTCTTGATAAAAAAAATATATAATAATAATGACAAAAGCGGTTAAAAGTTAAAACTTGCACGTGAGTTCATAATTGTATAAAAATAAGATAAACAAGCCGAATATGACAGTTGAGCGACCATGCTAGAACCACGGAACTCGGGAATGCCTATACCTTCTCCTGGGTTAACAGAATTCCTTATCCGGATTTCTGGGTCGCGGACTGTAATATAGAGTCATTCTTTTCCTCGATTCGGGATTAAATTGGTGACTTGGGATACCCTAAATCTCCCAAGTGGCGACTCTGAAATAAATAAACAAATCCCATTTCGATTGTCCTTTAATTGGAAAAACTCCTTCACCCCTCGCGGGGGCGGAAAAAGGAGGTGTGACAGCTCTAGCGACTCTGCTGGGGATCACATTCAACCTAGAACAACTGGTTCAGGGTTAGAAATTTGAGCTTAGATAAATTGTTATATTTGGTTTTATCTGATTTTGTTACATGTTTGGGCTCAATGTGCTAAATGATGCTTTTACCGCTTTGATATTATCTGAACTGTATATAAACTGTGACGAAACCCTTCTCTTCTTACCTCCGGGGAGGAGCTCGCTGGTCGAGATTCCCTATTCTGTTAGTATCAATACCTAAAATAAGAAAGAGGCCGGACAAGTTACAAAGCCGGACGATCCCGCGGGTCCCCGGTACGTAGCCCCCTCCTCGACTCGAGTTGTCCGCTCGGGTACACAGTCTAGAACAAATATCCAGGTTATGAACCTAGAATAACTCAGCTTCATGCTGGATCCCTAGTAGGAACGTTTGTTTGCATCACGTGCATTTGACTTTGGAGGCTCAACACAGGGGTTGGGTCTGTCTAGGATAGGTGTACCAAAAATGAAAATGACCATCCTGATGCATCTTACTTGCTGCTACTTGTTCATTTATTTGATTCGGACTTGTGTGTTGACCGACTTTTGAATATCAGTAATATTGTGAAATTGAGGAAAAGAAAAAAGAAAAATAGCGGTTAGGGAGTTAATTGTTTATTTTTAACCCAATGCCTAAATACTGTCGAAATTCTGAGAAAATGAAAAAATGTTTTATTATTTTGTTTTACTAAAAGCAAAGGAAAAATAGAAAAAATAAAAGAGTCGTAGTTCGGGTTTGTTTTCAAAAATAGAAAAGGAAAATAGTTTGTCTTCCCATGAAAAATGAAAATGAAAAAGAGTTTTATTTTTCAAATAGTTTTTTTTATGAATAATGCCAAAAATGAAAATAAAAAGAGTCGTGATTTGAAAGTGGTTTTGTTATATGCTGCCAAAAATGAAAAATAATCCTGTTTAAAATAGTTCAGTTAATTACCCGAACTACGCGGGTCTGATTCTCACCGGATGTGAGATACGTAGGCAAATCTCTTCGGTTCCGGCCCACCATATTCCAAAAAAAATCCAAAAAATATTCTCCATTACTCAGTATTTTAGACCTCAATTAAAAAAAATAATACAAAAATATTTCCTTTTAATCTCTCTCAAAATCCAAAATATTTGTTTAAAAATTCAAAAGAAAATTCAAAATTCAAAAACATTTTTCTTTTCTTTTGTAGTATTTTTATTCGAAAAAAAAGAGTTAGTTTATTTCCTTTATTTCTGATGGGCGAACTACGCCGGTTTTATTCTCACCGGATGTGAGATACGTAGGCAGCCCTAATCGGGTCGAACCTCCCCTTTTGCTAATATAGCCAAAAAAAATATGTCAAAATTTTAATTTTTGTCATAAATAAATCGGGTGGTGTCAAACCTCTCCTTTGCAAAAATAAAAAAAAATGTTGAATTTTTGTCATAAATAAGTCGGGTAATGCCGCTCATGACAAATATAGCCAAATGTTCCCAAACGGGACGCCGGAAGGCTGATTTTGCATAAACAGCCACCTTTGGTTATGTTTTGATTTTTGACCCTCACAGACTTAAAATCTTCGTCTCTGAGGCGCTGAAAGGCCGTGTTTGCAATACCAGGTCTTTTATTCTAAATTGAAAAAAGAAGAAGAAGAGAGTCACAAATAAGTCGGGTGATGCTGTTTTTGTCAAAAATAGCCGAATGTTCCCGAAAGGGACGCCGGAAGGCTGACTTTGTATAAACAACCACCTTGGGTCATTTTTTTAGGATTTTGGTCGGTTAGCTAACGCAACCTTAAAATCTTTGTCCCCGAGACGCTGAAAGGCTGTGTTTGCAACACCAGGTGTTTTATTTTAATTTTAAAAAAAAACAAAGAGTCAGCGATCAGGTGAATACCGTTTGGATTTTTGGTCAAAATAAGCCGACCCAGCTTCGGCAGTGTCTTAAACCGCTCTTGCCGAAATAGCCTTAGAGTATCTTTCAGTTGTCGAAAGGCTATTTTCGTACAAGAACGGACAAGTTTGTAAAGTGTCATAAAATAATCCTTCCCGGCCTCAAAATTCATGTGAAATTGGGAAGGGGCTACGTTTGCAAAAACAACCATTTGGTTAAATTTAGCAAATAGGGAAAGGAATCTGGCCGTTTGTTTTTGAGTGTGTAATTCTTTTGATTAGGGTGTGGTATGTTTTGATTTTCAAGTCTGTAGGTCGTTATTTCGTCAAAATCTGTTAATATGGTCAGTTTTTAAACCGTTGTAATCATGTTTATTTTATTATGAAAAAAATATATATATTTTATTGTTGTTTATCCTTTTTGTGCCGAACTACGCAAGGTCTGATTCATGCGGGGTCATGATACGTAGGCAATCTCCATAAGATTCGACCACCATTGAAAAAAAAGAATAATAGAAAAAAAGAGAAAGAAAAATAAAGGAAAGCGCGGGAGATTTTCAAAGGGGCACAATTACAAGAAGCCGGAACGACGCACGCAACTGGAGTGAATGCATGATAGAATGGTTTAACTGCTTAGGTGCATTACATCTCTGATATATGATTATCTGTCAAATGCCCTAACACTAACGTGATGGCTTCACTTTGCTGTGTTCATATATAGAAAAGTGGTTGGTTGTGGTAACTCCTCCCTGCAAAGCAAAAAGGACAATGACACAGAACCTCAGAACCAAGTGGGTCGGTACCGATGACCGACAACAACTGGTCGAATGGAACAACGGGTTGGTAGAAGAAGTGAAAATGCTGAGACAGCATGTGGCAGACATGTATCAGGCATGGACGACTGTGAAAGCACCACCCCCGCCACCGCCAAGCTTCTTGAACTCTGTCCTTACCCAAGCACCCAACACCATAACGGATGATCCCCCATACTCTCCATCCCAACCCACTTATAGTAGCTTTCCCAGCTACCCAAGTAGCTCCATCACTCGTCAACTCTACTCCCCTCCCCAACACTATTTCTCCCCACGAGACTCCCAAAGACATGCTTCACTTTCCAAATGGCCAGCTCCACCAAAGGCCCATCCACCCTCACAAGCCTACCGGAAGTCACTTGGATCAGGTTTCCGGCCCAATCAAGCATTTAGGAACGAGAGGTTGTAGAAACGAGAAAAGGCTCTCACCCCTGTCGGAGTATCTTATGCAAGTCTGTTTGAAAGGCTAAGGCATGCTGGCCTGATTGAGCCGCTCCCCGAATATACTCCAGATCCACGTGCGAGAAGCTTTGATCCTGCTGCACGATGCGCATACCACTCCAATGTCAGAGGGCACATCATTGAGAGCTGTCGTAATCTGAAAAGGGAAGTAGAAAGAATGATCCAAAAAGGGAGGATTGTGATCGATGACAGTGACATAGAGCACTCGAACCCTATCGAGAACTTGTCGACTGAGGTAGATGATATTGAAGTTGGTAATAGTCTTGGCAATATTGATGCGAAGCTCAGCGACTAAGATGCCAGGTTTGATAATTGGGAGGGCACTCCGTTCCTTGGTTAGCAAGAGATAAGCTTTTGGTGGCTTATTTTGTTGTCATTTCTGTTCTCCGGATTATTAGGGTTGTAATTTGGATATTGTCTTGTGTCAAACTTTCTTATCTTTCCATTTTGTCATAGCGGTTTGTTTAGTTTTGTCCAGGTTGTTTCGGGATTTTATTCTGGTTTGTTTTTGTTTGTTTTGTTATTCAAACCATTTCGCCGTTAGTCTAATGCAAATCTAGTCTTTTATTATTTCCAGTCATCTTTTTGTTTAGTCCTTTTATCATTTTTGTTCAGTGTCGATTCTAGTGACATGACATGCGCACACAATTTGGGCCTAATCTTAAAAGTTAATCATAAAACCCTAGAAAGGTGATCAGAACATTTATAGGAAATAAGGACGGTTTGAGATTATTCGGAGCTCGAGTCATGTGGAACTGAGGCAAGTAAAACATAAAGAAAACCGTTAAAGGCAAGATTCGCCAAATTGACATGTGGGTCGTTCATGATAATGAGAGTGAGAATGTTGCCCAACAGTGCTTTAGAGGTGACAAATGAAAAAGAAAATGCGTGAATATAATTGTCAAGTCCAGCACCATCAGAAGAGGCTACAAATCGTTGTTTAATTGTGATGTTTGCACTTGGCAATTTTTGAAGACTGGAATTTTAAGGCATTTTGTTCTGCTACCTAAACACTTTATCCTTCGTTACCCCTTTTGAGCCTTATTTATTTTTTCTTTTCATACCCCTCATTCGGAATCAGTAGCCAAGGTTAGAAACACAAACGTGGAAGAAAAATAAAAAAAAGAGGAAAAGGAAGCAACAAAAACGAAAAAAACAACAACAAAAGAAAAAAAAGAGAAAAAAAAGAAAAAAAGAAAAATGATAACAAAAACAAAAGAAAGTCAGAAGAAAACAGAGGAATTGGGAACTACGTTTGACCTGATTCCTCAAAGAGGATACGTAGGCGCCTCACGGCTCGGTCATAGGGTGCATAGTGTGCATGGTGTGCATAGTGTAACAAAAAATTAAAAAAAAAACCAAGCAAGAAACTGGGGCAAGGGTTGCGCTTGTTGTAAACAAATATGGTTCCGAAGGTCGTAATTTTGAACCCCAAATTGATTTGTTTTTGAGCCTTTAATACCCTTTCTTTCTATCCTATCCAAACCCCACATTACGGTCCAAAGAAAGACCTTCTGATCAGTCTTTAAAAGATGTCAAGTCAGACAAATGAGAGTCTTACAGGTGAACATAACACTCTGTTCCACAGCAAAAAGGACTCTAATCCCTAGCAGAGAGAGTCATATCGGCAACACTCCAAATCCCCAGCTGGAAAGTGATACAAATAAGAGAGTCTTATCAGTGAAAATCTTCACGAATGCCATAAGGCGATGAAAGCTGAGAGAAAAACCAAAATGAGAGAGTCTTGATAGTGAAAACCCTTCGGGCACTACAAGTCGAATAAGATTGAGAATCAGATGGGGAATCGCCAAATGAAGATCTTGAAAGACGATTGATGGCAGAGGATAGGCCACATATGCATGTCATGATTATTAGAGTCGGTATCTGCGTTTGATAGGTTTTTATATTTATAGTTTCTCTTGTTAAAGTGTCATCTTTTTCCTTTGTCTTTTTTCGGTTCCTCCTTTCATAGAAAAATTCCCCAGTAGAGTCTATTTGGTCAAAACAACTGAGAAATGACTTCAAAATTTGACATCAACTTTCCAATTATGCAAGACCAGATCTGATTAGAACATCCAAATGGTCTAAGTCAGGAAGGAACAAGCGCGAGGCCAGTGTCAAGAAAGATATCCCCAGCAAAAGGAAATTGAAAAAAGGATGGACGAGTGTCAAGAGGGATATCCCCGCCGAAATCGAAGGTTATAGACCTCAAGGCCAAGGCCCATGGACAAATCAAGAAAGAACAATGCGGAAAGCAATGGGCATGATTTGGGAAATTCATATGAGACTAAAAGGTCGTGGAAATGCCAGTTTCCGAGCTATGCCACAAAAGAAGAGGGATATCCCCAGCAGAAAGGGATTATCCCCAGCAAATAATATCATCCCCAACAAGTTTTTGGAACGCAGAGCAGGGAAGGAGAAAGGGAAAAGCCATACCAGTAGGAGTATCACAACCAACCACCGCGTTTTAAACTAACAAATTTTGTTTGATTTGAAACAGGTAAAGGAAATGGCATTGATGACGGAAATGCATGCCATAAGGGAGATTATCAAACTGGGGCAGAAAATTTTCCTTTCATTTAGAAAATTTTTTGGAAGTCAGGTACCCATTTGGGGAAGAATAAAGATAGTACCAGTTTCAAGGGAAGTGGTCTTTGAACCAGTGTTACCCCCAGTATAATAAGTTTTAATGAAGGAAGTTGTTCCCCAGCGGACGAAACAAAAGGATGAAACTTGTGCTCGGAAAAAGCAAAAGGCTAGTGTTATTCCCAACAGCCTTCCGAAGAGTGAAGAACTAGTTTTGAAGGAATCAAAATACCCCAGGAGTGTTATCATCGACAGCGTTATCCCCCAGCTGATGACATTTTATCCCCCAACAGGTAAGTAAATAATTCCCCAACAGTGTTATCCCCAGCAGTTTCGAGGGAAGACAACACAAGTGTTATCCTCCACCTAAGTTTATTTCTACCCATAGGAGATGCACTTCCTAAGTTTATTTTCATGCATAGGAGACGCACTTCCTAAATTATTTTCATTCATAGGAGATGCACTTCCTAGTTCAAAATCATTAAAGTTTCACCCATAGGAGACGCACTTCCTAAGTTTATTTTTACCCCAGGAGACACTCTTCCTAAGTTTATTTTTACCCATAGGAGATACACTTCCTAAGTTTATCTTCATGCATAGGAGGCACACTTCCTAAATTAAGTTTTCATTAATAGGAGACACACTTCCTAGTTTAAATCATTAAAGCTTTACCCATAGGAGACACACTTCCTAAGTTATTTTATTTTCCTACATAGGAGACGCATTTCCTAAATTAAGATTTCATTCATAAGAGATGCACTTCTTAGTTTAAAATCATTAAAGTTTTACCCATAGGAGACGCACTTTCTAAGTTATTTTTACCCCTAGGAGACGCACTTCCTAAGTTTAATTTCATGCATAGGAGACACACTTCCTAAATTAAGATTTCATGCATAGGAGACGCACTTCCTAAATTAAGATTTCATTAATAGGAGACGCACTTCCTAGTTCAAAATCATTAAAGTTTTACCCCTAGGAGACGCACTTCCTATGTTTATTTTTACCCCTAGGAGACGCACTTCCTAAGTTTATTTTTACCCCTAGGAGACGCACTTCATAAGTTTAATTTCATGCATAGGAGACGCACTTCCTAAATTAAGATTTCGTGCATAGGAAACGCACTTCCTAAATTAAGATTTCATTAACAGGAGACGCACTTCCTAGTTTAAAATCATTAAAGTTTTACCCCTAGGAGACGCACTTCCTAAGATTATTTTACCCATAGGAGACGCACTTCCTAAGTTTTTTTTTTACTTCTAGGAAACGCACTTCCTAAGTTTATTTTTAGGAGATGCACTTCCTAAGTTTATTTTCCTGCATAGGAGACGCATTTCCTAAATTAATATTTCATTCATAGGAGACGCACTTCTTAGTTTAAAATCATTAAAGTTTTACCCCTAGGAGACGCACTTCCTAAGATTATTTTACCCATAGGAGACGGACTTCCTAAGTTTATTTTTACCCCTAGGAGACGCACTTCCTAAGTTTATTTTTACCCATAGGAGATGCACTTCCTAAGTTTATTTTCATGCATAGGAGACACATTTCCTAAATTAAGATTTCAGTCATAGGAGACGCACTTCCTAGTTTAAAATCATTAAAGTTTTACCCATTAGGCGCCCACCTGTATAACAAGGGAATACATTTCATGTCTTTACCAATTAGGCGCCCACCTGTATAACAAGGGAATACTTTTCATGTTTTACCCATTAGGCGCCCACCTGTATAACAAGGGAATACATTTCATGTCTTTACCAATTAGGCGCCCACCTATATAACAAGGGAATACTTTCATGTCTTTACCATTAGGAGCCCACTTGTATAACAAGGGAATACATTTCATGCCTTTAGCAATTAGGCGCCCACCTGTATAACAAGGGAATACTTTCATGTCTTTACCATTAGGCGCCCACCTGTATAACAAGGGAATACATTTCATGCCTTTAGCAATTAGGCGCCCACCTGTATAACAAGGGAATACTTTCATGTCTTTACCATTAGGCGCCCACCTGTATAACAAGGGAATACATTTCATGCCTTTAGCAATTAGGCGCCCACCTGTATAACAAGGGAATACATTTCATGTCTTTACCAATTAAGCGCCCACCTGTATAACAAGGGAATACTTTCATGTCTTTACCATTAGGCGCCCACCT
This sequence comes from Nicotiana sylvestris, assembly GCF_000393655.2. Classification (NCBI taxonomy): domain Eukaryota; kingdom Viridiplantae; phylum Streptophyta; class Magnoliopsida; order Solanales; family Solanaceae; genus Nicotiana; species Nicotiana sylvestris. The sequence goes on from NC_091063.1 coordinate 133,778,757, forward strand.
GTATAACAAGGGAATACATTTCATGTCTTTACCATTAGGCGCCCACCTGTATAACAAGGGAATACATTTCATGTCTTTACCAATTAGGCGCCCACCTGTATAACGAGGGAATATTTTTCAGTCTTTATATTGCAGGTCTTGAAATCCATAACCCACCGAAAGGCAGAAGGTTACAAAAAAAGATCCACAGCATAATGCAAGAAGCCACATCCTCAAGCGGACAGAACAAAAAGATGCAAACTGGTGTTCAGGAAAGCAAGAGGCCGGTGTCATCCCCTTCAGTTCTCGGAAGAAAGAAGCACCGGAATAGACGCAAGCCAACAAGAAAGCAAGGCATCAAGAACAAATGGAAGATAGATGGGATCTTGTAATCCGTAGTGTAGCCTAGCTTCATGATTTTTCTTTTAAGCATGGTGTAATAAGGAGGTCAGCAAGCAATAAAAGTAACATGCAACAGCAGTAACATTGCAGTCCCATGGTAGTCCCAGCTACCAAAACTTCCCGAACTACATTAACCTGATTCCCTTCTAGCCAGAGATATGTAGGAAACCTTTGAAGCAAAGGTTCGGTTAAATCGTTTTCAAAAAATGCTTCACACGGAGTACTCGGATGGGCAAACATCACTCACTTTATCTTTGCACGAAAACCCTTCGTGTCTTCGGGCAAAGAGGGGCAGCTGTAAGCACGTGATTATTTCCCTATGAAAGAATTACTCCCAAAAAATTCAAAATAAAATGATTTTCCTTTGTGTGCAATTTTGAGAATTTTCACGGCATTTTAGGATAATTATTTGTATTTGTCCATGCATGTTTATTTGTTAAATTAATAAAAAAATACAAAAATATGTCACATTTGCATTTAGGATTTAATTCTACAACTAGGAGTAACTAAGTTTGTTTTACCAGAATGAAAATTACAAAAATATGCATCGTTTGCATTTTTAGCATTCAATGTCAAATTGTGCAATTTTGTTTTAATGGGTGTTTAATTATGTATGATAAATGTTGCTAGGAATTAGTTAGTATTTTTGATAAGTTAATTTAGTTTATAACTTAATTTAGAATTTTAGTTTTATTAATTAGAAAGTAGAAGAAAATAGAGCAAAAATATAAAGAAAATCGGAATTGGGCCTCTTCTTCAATTTCAAACCACAGGCCCAAAAAAATACCCAACCTTTCCCATGACCCGGTCCATTTCAACATGGGTCGACCCGGTCCGCCCCATAACCCCAAATGACCTAACCCCTCCTAATCTTCATTTTTCATTTCCTAAACCTAGACCAAACCCATCCGCCCCCCTCTCTCTTTCCCTCTTCTTCTCCATCACCTTCCCCAAGCAGCCATGGATGCCGCCCTTCTCCCTCACACGACCTCCCCCTCCCAATCGACAACACACACACACACACAGCAACACACAGCAACACACACACACTCACGCAACATACAGCACACACACACACACACGCAGCAACCCGTCCATGGCTGTTGCTTCTTCTTCTTCATTGTCCTCAAGACATCCCAACGACCCATCCCTCCATCGCGAGCTCCTCCAGTTGCCGGAAAACCAACGACGCAGCCAAGAAACCACCAGCAATCCACCATGGCTGCTGCATTTTTTTTTTCGTCAGCCACTCGTCCATCGCCATCGAGCTTGAGCTCGACACCCATGGCTGCTACTGCGTCTTCTTATCTACCCTGTCACCTACTGCTTCTTTTGCCTCATCTTCAACAGACCAGCTGACCCCATTCTCGTCGAAAACCAACGAGCAGCAACATCTCCAAGACTGCTGCTCCAGCTTCACCTTCGTCGACGTCCAGCTCCGCCAATAAAACTTCTGCTGCGTTGCTGCTGCCTTAGCCCCATCCAGCATCTGGTTTGGCTGTGTTGTTGCTGCCTCGTCGAGCATCTGGACTTAAAACCAAGCTCCTTCGCTGCTGCTTCACTTTTATTTTCGTCGCCTTCAGTCCAAAACCAAAACGAGGCCTCACCATCTCGTTTGTTCGAGCTTTGGTTGGGGTCATCAAAATAGTTCATACGCAGTCAAGGTCCGGATTGTTAAAAGTTTTTAAGGTCCGTCTCATCTCCCTTTCTCATTTTTATGATCTATATGGGTTTAAGGAATTTGAATCGTTCTTGGATTGAATCTTGGTTGTAAGAAATTCGTTGAATTCTTTTAGTCGAATTTGAGTTCGATTGGTTTGTCATTCGTGATTATTAGTTGTAGAATGTATAGTATCTTTGCTAATATTGAGTTGGTTTGGATAATTTCGTTTTGTGTATTGTTTGGTTTCCTGCTTTTTGTTGTTCATCATATGATTTCAGTTTGCATTTCGATTCTGTTAATGGCGATTCATGTTGTTTCAGTTCACTTTTGTTGTTAATATTGTTGTCTCTTTGCTCAATCATTTTTTGTCTAAGTTAACCAGGATTGGTTCCCAATATGGTTAACTTATTCCCATTAATTTGATGTTGTATGATTCAATCTGTATTCATGAGATTTGTTGTTTGAATTTGTTTAGAAATTGGTCATATTTGCTGTATTTTGGTTGGAATTGATTAGGTGAATTGGTTATAGTTGATGGGGGTATATTGGTAAATTGCAGTACGTTCAGGGGTAAAATGGTAATTTCAGTAAGGTCGGAGGGGTATTTTTGGAAATTGAACATTTGAACAATTATTTAATCTAAGTGCTCTGTCCACTAGGCATTAACAATATTAAAATAGTACATTATGGGGGACAAGACATAAATTAGTGGGGAGGTGATATAATTGTTTAATATAGTGGGGGACAAGACATAATGTAGTGGGGAAATAATATAATTATTTAAGTTAAGCATGGGGGACAAGATATAATGGAGGGGGAATAATTCATTAGTTTAATATAGTGGGGGACAAGACACAAAATAGTGGGGAATAATTCATTTGTTTAAGGTAGTGGGAAACAAAGCATACAATGAGGGGAATATTTCGGGGAGTGGTCCAAGACAAGAGTCTTGTTATAAATAGAGTCATTCTTTGACACAAAAAGAGGACTTGGACATGGAGAGAAAAAAGGAAGAGACTTTAGAAGAAGAAACAAAAAAGAAAGTGGAGAGTGTTGACTGAATTTTGAGAAATCAGAATTTGAGAGCAAAAGAGAAAAACAAGTTGAACTTTTACTTGAATAATTTCCGTTTGCCTTTCCTTGAGTGTTATTTAAAATCAGTAAACTATTGCATCTTGTATCCATCTCTCTTCTGCTTTGACTGCGATTGCATTCCGGTATTGCTGGTTTTTCAATCTGTTACTGGGATATTCTACTGGTCGTTACTGGTTTTGCTGTGTTGCTGAACCTGTTGTTGCTGTGTATTTACACTACTGCTGCTCCTACTGATCTTCATCTTCTTTCCTTGCTTTCCAAATACCAGGTACACAAACTGGTACACTGGTTCATCTTGTAAGCTACTCGAAGCATGAATGCAAAAATGAGAAAGATTTGAAGTTGTAGTTTAATGTAGTCTTTTCTTTATTTTACTGTCTGTATGTAGAACATTCTATGCGCTGCCCATGTAAACTCTTTAAACGACTCACTTTCGAAACTTAACTATAATAACTCGAAAGTATGTAAATAAAGTAGGACCTTTTCTTCATTTATTTTAGAGAAAAACAAAAAAATAAAAAATGTAGTCATTCTAAGATTATCCTTTTTAAAAAAAAAATAATGAGACGAGTCTCGCCAAATAAAAATGCAAATTGCGGGGCCCTCAATAATTGGTCATAATAAATACTTAGAATTTGGGATGGACCGTTTAGTGAATTTCACTGCCTTCCCAAAGTAAATGATACGCTAGCCGCTTTAGGTGCGCCTTTAATAATTTAATTTTCTTAAAACTCGGGTGCACATTTATGTGACCCAAATCCAAATATCAACGGAGTCGAAATGTGTCTCTAATCACGGGTACATTGATTGTAACGTGGTCCGAGATGCATGTCCATGACGCTGCAAATCCCTTTAAAAGAAATAAGAATGAGATGAGCCTCACCGAATAAAAATACAAAATTGCGGGGCCCTCGGTAAATATTTGCTTTAAAATTGCTTAGACTTCGGGATGGATCGTTTAGCAAAATTTCACGGCCCTACCCAAAGTAAATGATACGCTAGTCGCTTTAGGCGCGCCTTTAATAATTTAATTTTCTTAAAACTCGGGTGCACATTTATGTGACCCAAATCCAAATCTCAACAGAGTTGAAATGTGCCAACAACCACGGGTGCATTGATGTGACGTGGTTGGAGACGTATTTCCATGATTTTACAATTCTTGATAAAAAAAAATAATAATAATGACAAAAGCGGTTAAAAGTTAAAACTTGCACATGAGTTCATAATTGTATAAAAATCAGATAAACAAGCCGAATATGACTGTTGAGCGACCGTGCTAGAACCGCAGAACTCGGGAATGCCTAATACCTTCTCCCGGGTTAACAAAATTCCTTATCCGAATTTCTGGTTCGCGGACTGTAATTGTGAGCACGTGATTTTTGTTTACGCGACAATCACTCCAAAAGAAATCAAAAATAATAACAAATGGTCTTGCTGTACAATTTTTGGAATTTACGTGGCATTTTTGGTAGTTATTCATGATCTTGTCCATTTTTATTTTTGTCAAAAACAAAAATACAAAAAATATATGTCGTGTGTAACTAAACCATAATTCGGTTATTAAAAGGAAAATCACAAAAAAATGCATCTTTTATTCTATTTGTTGCCATGGTGTGATTTTACCTATTTAAATATTTTAATATGTGTGTGATAATTGTGTTAAGTGTTAATTAATGGGTTTTTAATTTTACTTTAATTAGGTATTATGTTTTAAATAAGAAAATAAAAGAAAAGTGTGCAAATTGGTTCAAATATCGGATTGGGCCAGTTTTCTTTAAAATCGAGGCCCAAAAGCAGCCCAAGGCAACCGGTCCAAGAGACCCATCTCCCAGGCCACCAAACGACGTAGTTTGACACCAAAACTACGTCGTTTCAAGGACAACCCATCCCAGCCGTTCAAACCAGATTGATCTGACGGACCTCATCCCATCTCCCTTACCCATTACTTGACCCGACCCATTCCACCCAAAGACCAACCCGGTCTCACTTAACCAAACGATGTCGTTTCCTGTAAGTGAGAGATCCAGGCCGTTGATCTCGACTGATCTAACGGCCAAGATCAAAACACACCCCCCCTTATATAACCCCTCATCTCTCACCCCGCACCCCCAAGCTAGACCCCTCCCTCATCTTTGTCTTCCTCACCAGACCCAAACCCCACGAAACCCTAGCGCCGCCCCCCATTCCCCTCACCGTAAACCCGGCGGCAAGGACGCCGGTGACCACCATCTTAACACCCTAGGACCACCTTGACCCCCTGAACATAGATCCACCAGCCGTGGGTCTCGAATCTTTCCCCACCATCTCGAATCTTCATTTGAAGATTCGAGCCGGACCTCGACCTACACCAAACCCCCCCAAATTCATACCAGGTATCCCCTTGACCTTCCTCGTGACCAAACCAAGCTTGGTTTGGTCCGAATCTACCCACAAATCCCAAAACCCCAAATTTGAAGGTTCGAACCCTAGAATACAAGAATTTTTGGAGTCTGTTTAGATTTAAATGGAAAGGTGGGGTCTAATAGACCCTAATCGAAGTGTTCTCGATCGAGAACACCTTGATTAAGATCTGTTCAACCCCAAAATGGGCAAATACGGTCAAAGCTGGGGGTCGACTGTTGTTAAGCTTTCAGAGTGAGTTCCTTTGTTCTTTTCCATTGTTGTTTAAACGTCTGTTTCAGTTTGTCAGCATGTTTAATTAATTTGTTTGATATTTCTGACATGTTCTTTCAATCCCCCTGTCTTCATGAGACCTTTTATTTGGTCGAGTTTTTCTATTAACTGATTAAGTGTATGTGTGTAAACTATATAATCGATTGAAAATACATTGGGTCGATTAATTAGTTTCAGGTTTAACTTTGTTTTGGGCAGTACAATTTGCACCCCTTTAGTACCATTCGATTCTGATTCCTTTGGTATGATTTGAATGTACGCATTGTAATTCACACAGTCGATTCGATACATGTCGTCAAACAGTTTCAGTTTGGAATGATAGTAATTTGATTCCTGTTGGTTTGATTTTATTCAAATTAGTTGAGAATTGATTACATTGTGTGTTAGCCTGTTCAGTTTGAATCAGAAAACACTTAAGGTTTGGTTTATAGCTGTAGTTAAACATAGATTTCAAAGTTCAATTGACATGGAATTTTGTTCCTGCGTGGACAACATGTGCTTTAAAGCCTTTAAGGGATTAAAATTAACTTGTCAGCATGTGCTGTCAAGGCATATTCAGGCTGCCCATACTTGTGTTTTTGTTTAATAAAATGGAAACCACTTTGAATATTTAAAGATAGGGCTGTCAGGGGGAATCTCATGGGAGGGGACTTTATTTTAATCCTTGAGTGGAAAAAACAGGAGGAGAACATGGGAGGGGATTCAGTGGATTTGAACAAGCTGTTTTGAATGGGCTGATGCTAGATTAAATAGAAGAGGATTCCATTAGTTTAGGGGGGATTCAATCAGAGAGGGATAGAAAGAGAGAAGCTAAAAAAAACTGGAAAAGAGAATAGAGAGTTGAAGGGAGTTCTAAAAACCAGAAAAGATATTTCTGAAAAATCAAAAAGGGAGAAGGAAAACCCAGGCAGTTTCATTGAAGTTGAAATTCTGTTTTGCCTCACCCTCTTTCTCTGTTTGAAAAACCAGAAATTGTGTGCCATTATTGTGTCGGATTCACCTATTACTGCCTGTTGATCAACATTGGTATTTCAGAGTCCCAACTGAGTCTGCTTGAGTGTGATTGTTTGGGTACTGGGTATTTGTTTCATTGGATTATTTCTGTGTGGTCCATCTGGGGTTTGATTCTGCCCTACTGTTGCTGCTGTCAAATTTTTGCTGTTGCCTTTTCTCTTTGTTGTTGTTGCTGACTTCTCTACCTTCTACTTCTTCTTTTGCATTTCAGCATCCAGGTACACACTTCTGAAACTATGGGTTGATGTAAGATTGAATTGGAAGTTGAATTGAAATAAACAAAGAAATGAAATGTTCACATGCTTTCCCAATGTATGTGCTCAAGATGTAGTAATAGGATGAATGATAAAGTAGTTTGTGGTTGTTCAGGTTCATCCCAATTGTATTTACTTTGCATGAATTGGAACGTACTCGAATTCTATTTTGGGATTGTTAAATAGTACAGTGCTAGATCAATTAGACATATGTCCATGTGTTTTAGCAATTTAGTTTGGTTGGTGATGTTAACATAACACAGAATATTAGCAGGCATTTGTATGTATCCCGTTGGATCTTTGAACTGTTTTACCATGGCCCGATCCAGTTTGATTTCAACGCATATTTCAAGCAAATTTCATATTACGTTAGTTAATGCCAATGGATTAACCATTAATGTCAACTCTCTTGTTTGAATTCCCTGTTTCAATATAGGTTGAATAGTGTAGTTTAATAATTAATGTTAGCATCGGCTCACCATGTAAATAAAGCGGCTATTAATTTTATAGAATCGGCAGGTTTTACATATTTGGGAGTACGAATCAATGGTGCGGGGTTAAGAGCTTCAATCTAATAGGCGTGAATCTAGCAAGATGGTTAAAATTTAGATCTAATAAACTTTCGAATAAGCACTAAGACTCAAGGTTGATGTTTATTTTGAATAGTCAAAAACAATTATTGGTCTATCCACATAATTATGTGAAGCTAACCTAGTTATAGAATAATTAATCTTCTTTGAATATATTATTTTGTCGATTTTTGTATTTATTTATATTTCAAATTTTAAGTAACATTCCCTTCTGTTGACATTTGTCTTAATCTAGTATGCAATATGTTATGCTCGTAGCACGTAACTAAATAAGATTTTCCTTTCTCTTATTTTTAGAAACGAAATTAATGGAAATGTAGCCACTTTAGGATATCCTTCTAAAATAACGGGACGAGCCTCGCCAAATAAAAAGTGCAAATTGCGGGGCCCTCAATAATTGGTCATAGTAAATACTTAGAAGTTGGGATGGACTGTTTAGTGAATGTCGATGCCTTCCCCAAAGATAATAACACGTTAGACTCTTTAGGCGCGACTTAATTAAATTACATTCTTAAATTTGGGTGCGCATTTATGTGACCCAAATTCAAATCTCAACGGAATCGAAATGTGTTAACAACTACGGGTGCATTGATTGTGACGTGGTTCGAGATGCATTTTCACGACGTTGCAATTCTATAAAAACAAATGATAATAATAAAAGCGGTTTAAACTTAATAAAAGCACATAAGTCACAACATGTATTCAAATCAGATATTTAGCCATTATAACAATTTAAGCGACCGTGCTAGAACCACGGGATCCGAGGGTGCCTAACACCTTCCCTCGGGTCAACAGAATTCCTTACTTAGAATTTCTGGTTCACAGACTTCATTTGGAAAAGTCGAAAATTTCCTCGATTTGGGATTCAAGATAAACCGGTGACTTGGGACACCAAAAGCTAAACCTTTCCCAAGTGGCGACTCTGAATTAAATAAATAATCCCATTTCGAATATTGTCACTTAAATTGGAAAAACTCCCTCGCGCATTTAACCCTTCGGGGCGGGCGCGCAAAAAGGAGGTGTGACAGCTCTAGCGACTCTGCTGGGGAGAAAATCCAGAACCACTGGTTCAGGGTTCAAGAATTCGAGCTTAGAATAATTGTTATATTTGTCTTTATCTGATTTTTACATGTTTGAGTCTAATGTGCTAAATGTTGCTTTTACCGCTTTGATATTATTTGGCTGTATATATAAATTGTGCCGAATCCTTCTCTCTTCACCTCCGGGGATGTGCTCACTGGTTGAGACTCCCTATTCTGTTAGTGTCATACCCTGAAATAAAAAAGAGGCTCGGACAAGTTACGAAGCCGGATGGCCTTTTGGTTCCCGGTAAGTTGCCCCCTCCTCGACTCGAGTTGTCCGCTCGGGTACACAGTCTAGAACATATACCCAGGTTATAAACCTAGTATAACGAAACCTCATGCCGGATCCCTAGTAGGAACGCTTATTTGCATCATGTTGCATTTGACATAGGGGACTAACACAGGGGTTGGGTCCGTCTAGGACAGGCACCTGAAATGAAAAGACCATCCTGCTGCATCCCGTTTGTTGTGCGCATCTATTTGCTTCAGATCTGCGTGTTGACCGATTTCTAAAAAAATTTCAAAAAAAAGAAAAAATAACAGCGTAGGGAGAGAATTACTTATTTTGGAAAAATAAAACCAATGTCCAAGTAGTGTCAAAATCTTGCCAGAATTTTCTTAAAAAAAAAAAAATGAAAACAAAATTTGTCTTTTAGTTTGACTTATTAAAAAATATATATAAAAAAAAAATTCTTAATCACTTTCAAAATGAAAAAAATTAAAGGTAAAAAAAAAAGGAAAAAATTATTTCTTTTTGGTAGTATCTCTTTTATAAACTCAGACTAATAGTCCAAATACTTCCTCAAAAAAATTCTTCTTTAGTTTTTATCTCTTTTCGAAAAATAATATAAAAAAAAATCCAGAAAAATATTCTTGCTTTTTCTTTTAAAGATTGTATTCAGAAGGGGTTTAATTGATTTACTCTATTCACGATTCACCGAACTACGCCGGATTGATTCTCACAGGCTGTGAGATACGTAGGCAACTCTCATCGGGTCCAACCTCCCATTTTGCAAAAACGACCAGAAAAAAAAATGACAAATGTTGGCACTTTTATAAAGAGTCGGGTTATGTCGTTTTTGTAAAAAATAGCCGAATGTTCCCAAGCGGGACGCCGGAAGTCTGACATTGCATAAAAGGCTATCTTTGGTCATCATTTTTGATCGGTTAATCCTCGCAGCCTTAAAGTCTTCGTTCCCGAAGTGCTAAAAGGCCGCATTTGAAAACCGAGTTCGTCATTTTGAAAAAACATATCTTGGAAAAGAACATAGATAGTTTTATTTTGAGTCTAATAAAAGTTTTTCCGTTAGCATAATCACCCTAATAAATGTGCAGGTTGAGCACGATACAAAAAGAACCCTTTTCAATAATGACCAAGATCCCCTTTGAGTTGCGATTATGGTGGAATGACTTAGGCAAGGAGGGGCAAGACAAAGTAAAGAAGTATCTGAAAGATCTCCCGGATTTACTAGACATTCAGCCTCGGGGTGATATTATCAGATCATTGGTCACTTGCTGGGATTCAGCACACAATGTATTTCATTTCTCGGACTTTGAGCTCACCCCGACATTGGAAGAAATAACGGGATACATCGGAGGTGATGAAGCTCCGTTAAGGTTCAAGTACTTGATTGCACCTAGGGCCGTCACGGTACACCGGTTTCTGGATTTCCTAAAAATACCCCGAACATTTCACCATCCAGATCTTGCCAAAGGTTTCTGCAGTCTCCACCTCATATATGCTAGATACGGCCACGTGGGCGGGTTCAATAAGCCAGACTTCAAACTATGCAGTAGAGGTAACCGACAAAAGTGGGACGAACACAGGCTGGTAGCTTTTATGACAGCTTTTTTGGGTCTTATAGTGTTCCCAAGGAAAGACGGAAATATCGATCCAAAAGTAATTGGGGTCGTCAGTACTTTGCTCACCCAAGATAAAAGTACTCTGGCGCCTATGATTATGGCTGACATCTTCCGGGCTCTCACTGCTTGCCGAGCCAGGGGTGACTTTTTCGAAGGATGTAACCTATTGTTGCAAATGTGGATGACCGATCATTTATGCCCCCGCTCCCCGCTCTTGGGTTACGGTTCGCCCGAGAAAATTTGTATTGGAGAATTCTACACAAGAATCAAAGGGTTTAGTCTACCCGAGGGAGTCACAGCTTGGACGTCATTTTTCCGAACTCCCACTGCCAACCAAATCTAGTGGACGCTCGGATGGTTGCCTGTTGAGGAAATCATATACATGCCGGCAACCAGGCCCCACTTTCTGTTGATGGGACTTAAAAGCATCCAACCCTATGCACCGTATCGGGTTTTGAGGCAACTTGGGAGGTATCAAGTAGTGCCGAAAGATGAAGACTTGAGTACCCAAGTGATTGAAATCAGTCTGGACGGTCGTTTCCCCGAAGAAGAAGTTCGCCAAATCTGGAGTGAGTGCCAACACCTGACAACAAACACTTGTGTGATGGATACGGCTAAAGGGGAAGTTGCCCCGGGGTATCACTCTTGGTTTAGAGGTGACATATCCTGCGAGAGACCAGCTAAAAGACCTCATCTCAAAGATTTCGTTGAGTTATCCCAAGAGCAATGGAACTGGTTAGCAAAAGAAAAGGGGTATCGGGCAGAGATCGGTGATTTGAAGCAACAGGTTGACAGTCTGAAATTCAATAACAGTATGCAAATCGCTGCGGATCGAGGTGAAAAGAATAGATTGGCCCAAGAAAATGAAGAACTTAGGGCCCAAATCCAGAAATTGAGATTGGCTCTTGATAAACAACCAATGAGTCGATCAGACGAGCAGTTGATAAAAGGGCTGAAAAGTGAAGTCAGGGAATGACGAGATGGTTTAGAAGAGTCTGAAAACGTCATGGCAGAGCTCAAGGTACAGTGGGGTACAAGAGCAGATAAGCATCGTCGATACTTGAATCAATTGAAACACGACCACGAGAAAACTGTTGCCAAAATGAAGAGAGAGATGGCTACACTTGAGGTTAAAGCAGTTAATCAGGCCGAGGATTTCCAAATTGAGAGCAGATACTGTTACGACTTGTTGGCCCAGATGAAGGTAGAAGTGCGGCAACTGAAGAATCAGCATATGCAGGATTCTCAGGTTTTAAAAACGTGCAGTGATCAGATAAAATGCCTGCTCATTGAAAAGAAGCAAACCAGAGATAAAATTAGGACCATTGCCCATGCCATCATCAGACGGTGTCTACGGTGTGAAAACATGACCAGCATTACCGTTCTCTCGGCAGTGATGGGTTATGTCAAGCATACCATGCATGAGCTGGAACAACTTGAAAGGGATCTCACACCTAGGACCGCGGCGAGGCCGAACGATGCCCTGCGGGCGCCAGTTCTCAGAACCTTAATGTATTCATAGGTCGAGTCTGTCCGTCTTTTGCATCAAGGTGTATTAGTCTGTTGAGTCTGTACTATTTTCAATGCTTGTTATTTTCTTTTTTCAAAGAATGTTAGTTTGTAATAGATTGTTCAGTAATAAAATGTGTGCTTCTTTTACACTCATCTGTTTTGAACTACGTAATGATCTGATTCACGCAGCATCGGGATACGTAGGCAATCCTCATCAGATTCGGTCACATTTTTAACTGCAAATATTGAAAACAGTAATAAAAAAAAGAGAGAAAGAAAGAAAAATGAGAAAAAATAAAAATAAAAATAAAATAAAAACAATAAAGGGAAGCCTAAAAAGAAGCCGGAATGACGCATGTCTTCGTTGCAAACATGTAGAAATTCACTTAACTGTATAGGTGCACCACGCCCCAACGTGAGATTACCCATCTGTTATTTGTTTCGAACTAACCGCTTGTCTGCTGCTGAGTCTTCTAGGTTTTTAGAAAGGTGGTTAGTTTGGTGGAAGTATGGCCTCACATTCATACTTCACGAGGTCAAAAGGGAGTGTTTAGTTATCCGTTGTTAAGACAAGAGGGAGTATTCACACTTACTTCACAAGATCAAAGGGGAGTATAGCGATGTCTTCGGAAATTCCTTTGCCGACAGTTCCTGTCTATGAGGAGAGTTTAATCTCGACCGTCCCGACTTTCGAGTCAGCAACTGCTGAGGAAAACAGAATCCTGAGGCTCCGCATGATGGAGATGTTGGATGACTGGAATAATAGAAAGGAGCCACCGAGTGTAATCCCTGGGTTCCCTGAGTTGTTCTACAGAATAAGTGGGACTTCAAACATTCCCATAAGTTATCCAACTACCCCATTCGGGTACCCGGCCATTTCAGCCCACTCCGCAGGGTCACCCTCTGAGTCTTTCCCTTAGATGTCAACGACGGATGTCGCTACAAGCATATTCACCGCACCGCCCTGTCCAATCATGGCACAACCCACTACACACAGGCCCAATTTTGACTCTTCCTCATTCACTTTTCAAGCACCCTCCTTCTCACTGGAACCAACTCGGTTCACCACCAGCACTCCCCCTCAACAACCTCAATACGAGTTTGCACCTGGGCAGGATCAAAACCCCAAAACTGCTGAACAAGATGAGATGGCGAAAAGGATGAGGAGCCTCGAGTAGAGTTTGAAAAACATGCAAGGTTTAAGCGGGCAGAAGAGTGTCTCCTATACCGATCTATGCATGTTACCTCATATGCACTTACCCGTGGGTTTCAAAACCCCAAAGTTTGAGAAGTATGACGGGCACAGCGACCCCATTGCTCATCTCAAAAAGTATTGCAACCAACTGCGAGGAGCCGGAGGCAAAGAAGAATTGTTGATGGCATACTTCGGGGAAAGTCTCGTAGGAATCGCCTCAGAGTGGTATATGGACCAGGACATATCTAGGTGGCATATATGGGATGATCTTGCCAGAGATTTCATAGGGCAGTTTCAATATAATATGGACATCGCACCGGACAGAAATGCCTTGTCAAACTTGAAGAAGAAACCCTCAGAAAGTTTCAGAGAATACGCCATCAAATGGCGCGAGCAAGCATCAAGGGTAAAACCTCCCATGGACGAGATAGAAATGGTCACTACTTTCCTTCAGGCTCAAGAGTCCGACTATTTCCAAAACATGATGTCAGCCATGGGAAAGCCTTTCGCAGAAGCAATTAAGATTGGGGATATGGTGGAGAATGGTCTGAAAACAGGTAGAATTTTGAGTCAGGCAGCCATAAGGGCAACCTCCCAAGCCGTCCAAAGCGGGACCGGAGGAATGGAAAGAGGGAAGAAAAAGGAAGAGACATCCATGGCGGCATCAGAGGCAGGAGAATATCATAATCCCAGGCTTTGTTCTTCGGAAAGAACCCCACAACATTATTTCCCCCACCAAAATGTGACCTATGCTCCTCAGCCCTATATGGTCCTGAGCACCCAGCCTTACGTCCAGCGGCCGCAGCCAGCCAATCGGGGACAAGCTCCACATCCCAGAAATCAGCCTCCTCACCAAAACCACTACAATCCTCGACCTTCCCAGAATAATTTTCGTCCTCGGGAACCACCCAGGAGACCCAACTATACACCAATCGGTGAACCCTACTCCACCCTATTCCCTAAGCTTGTCCACATGAATTTGTTACAGCCCATACCACCAAACGGGCAGAACCCGGGATCACCATCATATCAGTGGGGTTTCAGGTGTGCATACCATTCAGGGGCAGAAGGGCACGACACCAACAACTATTGGACATTGAAACAAGCTGTAGAGAATTTGTTAGTGCAAGGGAAGATTGTGTTGAAAGACTAGGATGTCCCAAATGTGACCAATAATCCGCTGCCCGCCCACAACAACGGGCCGATAATTAGGATGATTTGTGAAGACAAGGAATTTGATCCGGCGCTTAAGGCCATAAAGCTATTGCTAATACAGAAAGGAAGCCCAAGGCAACCCCGGAGCAAGAAAAGGGAAAAGTTGATGTATCCAAGCAGGCCTATATGGTATGGGGGACGATCAAACCACCTCGGCTGAACGAGCCAGTGGTTGTTGGACGCATACAACAGAAGCCAAAATACAGTAAAGAGGAAGATGATAAGGTGTTCCCGCTCGGAAAGAGTAAGGGAATATGTGAGGCGATGAGGAAAAAGCTATGCGAAACACACATGGTCCAGCCAGGAGAGGGCAATAGCACCGCTGAGGTATCGTACATGGGACCAAGCGCCAAGCTTCAAAACTGGAAGGCTACGCTATTCTTGATCAAACGGAAGTCCTAATGGACCTGTCCTTCCACTTTCTCTGCACCACGAGCTACCCCAGGGTGTAACTCAGATGTTTTCTTTAGTTTCCTATTTTTAATTTCCTAAATGTCAACCCTTTCTTTTTTTTTTCTTCCCAAAATTCCAAGAAATGAAATCATGTTTCATCGCTCACTTTCTTTTTTAGAGACCTGCTATATTTTCTTTTTTAGTTCTCTTCAATTCTGATGATGCAGCTTTAAATAACATGACATGCTTGCGGACTTCATGCCCAGATCCTGAGAACTCCGTCAGACTTCAAATAATGAGTCAAAATTTGAAATATAAAGAATTTGAGAAAATAGGAACAACTAAAGAAAATTGGTTCATGGTTTGGAAAATGTCCGTCACTATAGCAGAGTTTGAGGACAGTAAATGGGTTTAGACCCGTACGGGATGTTAACCTTAATGACTGCGGTTTGTCACGAGCAATTGTATCGACAAAGAGGTGTCCATACGTCATTGGAAAATATTGCCAAGAAGAGCATTTGTATCTGGGCGACGTCGAAAGAAATGACGCCAACCCCGCTATGAAAGCAGATGCAACACTATGTCTAGATCGCTCCGGCAATGTCTTTGCACAGTTTGAGATGACGAAGACTTTCATTCTCGCTACCCAAACACTATCAACCTTTTACAAACCCATTTGAGCTGGTTACTCTTCTTTGATTACCCTCTTCGGAACCTGAAAGTATTATTGAAAATAAAATGAAAGAAAAGAGAAAGCGAAATGAAAGAGACAAATAGAAAAAAAAAGGAAAAAGAAGAAAGAATTAGAAAAAAAATAATTTAAATATATATATATATATATATATATATATATATATATAAAGATACAATGAAAATGAGAAAAGGAAAAGGAAGTGAAAAACAAAGTAAAGCAGAAAAACCAAAAAAAAAGTGGCCTGAACTACGTCTGACTTGATTCCGAAAGGATACATAGGCAACCTCTCCCTGGGGTTCAGTCACACCAAAATAAAATCCGAGAAGTCCCACAAAAGTGAAACTGGGGCAGAAGTTATAATGGTTAGACGATGATCCCGCCCAAAAGGTTCCAAAGTTGTAGTTCAATCCCAATTCTTTTCACCCCAAACCTTGTCCAAGTCCTTCTGATCAATCGGCAAAGACAGGAAGGTGGAAAACATCATTGTTGGAATCTGATAGAAATCAAATTGAGAAGAATAAAGTGATAGAGTCTTATCGGTGAAAACCTTCGGGCACCATGAGGCGATGAGAGTAGAGAAATAAAAAATGAGAGAGGTCGATTAGCGAAAACCCGCAAAGGGCGTGGTCGACCGGAAAAAGGATACTTCATCACTGAAAGTCCTGGAAAGGTTCTCCGGTTTAGAAACACATATCAATAGGTTCATGAGAAGCTGGAGTTTGGTACGGATCGGACATCCAGTCCAAAAGGCATGTCATGTCAGTTTGAAGCCAGCATGCACTCCAGATAAGTCCTTCTTTCCCCCGAAAGGGACGCTTCCCTTTAAACCCATATGCTTTCCTTTTTGCATAGTTTTCTTTGAATCACTTTCGATCTAACTCTGATTCCATAACAATTACAAAGAAAAGGTGGCAGAACCGGCTTCACAGGCTCCCGCCTGGCAAGAGTCAAAGAAAATGCATGGCCTCAGTGGTGCGTCAGTCCCATCCCGACTGACCATGGTAGTTGATTTGCTTCCAAAGTAAAGACGTTCGAAAGAAAACAAAATCCTACGAAGGCAAAATAAAGTTGGAAAGGTTAAGCCCCACGCAGTTAGCCACTGCAGTTTAGGTTTGAGGATCAAAATCCCTGACACAAAACCGACAAATCCCCACGGGGTCTCCCTTTGTAAAAATCACAGTCTCCCCTTGTAAAAATCCCCCAAAGAGTCTGCCCAGCAAATCACCAACAAGTCTGCCTTGTACAAATCCCCACAGAGTCTCCCCAATAAAAATCCCCACTGAGTTGGCCTCATAAAGAATCCCCAAGCAGAATGGGATGAAAGAACCAAAGCCTTACACGAACAAATCATCACAAATATGGAAATGCGAGTCTGATCAGTTTAAAATGGGCCGCCTGTGAATCCAATTAATGGCAAAGTTTCTCAACAGGAATTAGTCCAAGACCAAGCAATTGGAGCGATCAAGGCCACCGAATCAACCACCGTTTTCAAACTGACAATTTTTCTTTGCTTAGGAAAATTGAGACAGGTGCAATCCAAAGCAACCATGCAAGAAGCAGGTGTAGCCCAAAAGAAATGAAGCGCGCGAGCGTTGAAACAGCTTTGCAGCAGGAAAACGACCAAAGTAAGTTTCCCCGGAATTCTTTCATGCATTTTTGATAAATAAATAATAATAATAATATATATATATATATATAAAGGAAAACCAAAGAAAGAAAGAAGACAAGAAAGAAAAATGAAAATCCCCAAAAGAAAAACAAATCATGGTAGCATAGGACCTCATTCCTCAACTATCCCGGTATAAAGCACAGATCTCCCTGGCATAACCCAAGGAGCTTTTTCTATCCAAATCCCCAGCATAACCCGAGGACTCTTACCTTTTCCCGGCATAACCCGATGAATCTTCCCGGCATAACCCGATGAATCTTCCCGGCATAACCCGATGAATCTTCCCGGCATAACCCGTGGACCTTTTCCGGCATAACCCGATGAATCTTTCCGGCATAACTCGATGAATCTTCCCGGCATGATCTGATGAATCTTCCCGGCATGACCCGATGAATCTTTTCGGCATAACCCGATGACTTCCCCCGCATAACCCGAGGACTCTTACCTTTTCCCGGCATAACCCGATGAATCTTCCCGGGATAACCCGTGGACCTTTTCCGGCATAACCCGATGAATCTGCCCGGCATAACCCGTGGACCTTTTCCGGCATAACCCGATGAATCTTCCCGGCATGATCCGATGAATCTTCCCGGCATGACCCGATGAATCTTTTCGGCATAACCCGATGACTTCCCCGGCATAACCCGAGGACTCTTACCTTTTCCCGGCATAACCCAATGAATCTTCCCGGCATAACCCCTGGACCTTTTCCGGCATAACCCGTGGATCTTTTCTGGCATAACCCGGATGAATCTTCCCGGCATGATCCGATGAATCTTTCCGGCATGACCCGATGACTTCCCCGGCATAACCCGAGGACTCTTACCTTTTCCCGGCATATCCCGATGAATCTTTCCGGCATAACCCGTGGACCTTTTCCGGCATAACCCGATGAATCTTTCCGGCATAACCCGATGAATCTTCCCGGCATAACCCGATGAATCATTCCGGCATAATCCGACGAATCTTTCCGACATAACCCGGACAGTTTCCAGCATAACCTGGCAATCCTCCCAATTTAGGGCTCCGATCTCTAAGTTGAGCAAGTTTCCATTTAGCCAGCATTAGGGCTCCAACCCTGAACTGAGCATTTTTCTGTTAGCCAGCATTAGGGCTCCAACCCTGAACTGAGCATTTTACATTTAGCCAGCATTAGGGCTCCAACCCTGAACTGAGCATTTTTCCAGTTAGCCAGCATTAGGGCTCCAACCCTGAACTGAGCATTTTTCTATTAGCCAGCATTAGGGCTCCAACCCTGAACTGAGCATTTTTCTGTTAGCCAGCATTAGGGCTCCAACCCTGAACTGAGCATTTTTCTGTTAGCCAGCATTAGGGCCCCAACCCTGAACTGAGCATTTCAATTTAGCCAGCATTAGGGCTCCAACCCTGAACTGAGCATTTTTTTGTTAGCCAACATTAGGGCTCCAATCCCTAAACTGAGCGTTTATTTTTTTGTTAGCCAGCATTAGGGCTCCAACCCTGAACTGAGCGTTTATTTTCTGTTTAGCCAGCATTAGGGCTCCAATCCCTGAACTGAGCGTTTATTTTCTGTTTAGCCAAGCATTAGGGCTCCAATCCCTGAACTGAGCATTTTTTCTGTCAGCCAGCATCAGGGCTCCAACCCCTGAACTGAGCATTTTTACCTTTGGTGACATTAGGGCTCCAACCTCTGAATTGCGCAGACTAGTTTTTTTTTATCCCCGCATCAGGGCTGTAGATTATTATGGCAATTAACTCACGAAATTTTCCTACTGAAACTGGGGCAGAAAAATTTCGTTCGTTTGTTTTGTTTTGTCTCAGCAGGTTTGACCTCGAGGCGCATGGATCGAGATGACCTACGGGATGAGTCTCAATCTTGAATAAAGAAAAGAAGAAAAGGACAAAAAAAAGATGTTCCGAGGTATTGGAACAAACAAAGGGCGGATCACTCCAAAATTTGATCAAGGTCCCGAACTCCGCCAATTCCGTCTCACTCAATATCGCAGAAATAAAACAGGCGCCTACAACTTACAAGCATCAAGATTCGGATCGAGGTCTACAAGCAGAATCAGCTAAGACCCAAGATCAAGTTGCAAAAGAATTATAGATAGGAATCTTGTAACTAGCAGTTGACAGGCATAAATAGTTAGTTCAGTTTAAATTTCCTTTGGTTGTAATAAGGCGGTCGGTAAGTAGTAGCGGCAACAGCAGAAGCAGTAACAGCAAGCATTGCAATCACATGGTAGTCCCAGCTACCAAAATTTCCCGAACTACATTGACCTGATTCCTGTTTAGCCCAGGATATGTAGGAAATCTTCGAAGCAAAGATTCGGTCAAATCTTTCAAAATGTGCTTCACACGGAGTATTCCAATAGGCAAAAATCGCTCATATCCGCTCACTTTATCTTTGCACGAAAACTCTTCGTGTTTTCGGACAAAGAGGGGCAGTTGTGAGCACGTGATTTTTGTTTACGCGACAATCACTCCAAAAGAAATCAAAAATAATAACAAATGGTCTTGCTGTACAATTTTTGGAATTTACGTGGCATTTTTGGTAGTTATTTATCGTCTTGTCCATTTTTATTTTTGTCAAAAACAAAAATACAAAAAATATATGTCGTGTGTAACTAAACCATAATTCGGTTATTAAAAGGAAAATCACAAAAAATGCATCTTTTATTCTATTTGTTGCCATGGTGTGATTTTACCTATTTAAATATTTTAATATGTGTGTGATAATTATGTTAAGTGTTAATTAACGGGTGTTTAATTTTACTTTAATTAGGTATTATGTTTTAAATTAGAAAATAAAAGAAAAGAGTGCAAATTGGTTCAAATATCGGATTGGGCCAGTTTTCTTTAAAATCGAGGCCCAAAAGCAGCCCAAGGCAACCGGTCCAAGAGACCCATCTCCCAGGCCACCAAACGACGTAGTTTGACACCAAAACTACGTCGTTTCAAGGACAACCCATCCCAGCCGTTCAAACCAGATTGATCTGACGGCCCTCGTCCCATCTCCCTTACCCATTACTTGACCCGACCCATTCCACCCAAAGACCAACCCGGTCTCACTTAACCAAACGATGTTGTTTCCTGTAAGTGAGAGATCCAGGCTGTTGATCTCGACTGATCTAATGGCCAAGATCAAAACATACACCCCCCCCCCCCCCCGTATATAACCCCTCATCTCTCACCCCGCACCCCCAAGCCAGACCCCTTCCTCATCATCGTCTTCCTCACCAGACCCAAACCCCATGAAACCCTAGCGCCGCCCCCTTTCCCCTCACCGTAAACCCAGCAGCAAGGACGCCGGTGACCACCATCTTAACACCCTAGGACCACCTCGACCCCCTGAACACAGATCCACCAGCCGTGGGTCTCGAATCTTCCCCCACCATCTCGAATCTTCATTTGAAGATTCGAGCCGGACCTCGACCTACACCAAACCCCCCCCCCAAATTCATACCAGGTATCCCCTTGACCTTCCTCGTGACCAAACCAAGCTTGGTTTGG
Organism: Nicotiana sylvestris; assembly: GCF_000393655.2. Taxonomy (NCBI): domain Eukaryota; kingdom Viridiplantae; phylum Streptophyta; class Magnoliopsida; order Solanales; family Solanaceae; genus Nicotiana; species Nicotiana sylvestris. The sequence continues at coordinate 133,799,542 of NC_091063.1, forward strand.
TCCGAATCTACCCACAAATCCCAAAACCCCAAATCTGAAGGTTCGAACCCTAGAATACAAGAATTTTTGGAGTCTGTTTAGATTTAAATGGAAAGGTGGGGTCTAATAGACCCTAATCAAAGTGTTCTCGGTCGAGAATACATTGATTAAGATCTGTTCAACCCCAAAATGGGCAAATCCGGTCAAAATTGGGGGTCGACTGTTGTTAAGCTTTCAGAGTGAGTTCCTTTGTTCCTTTCCATTGTTGTTTAAACGTTTGTTTCAGTTTGTCAGCATGTTTAATAAATTTGTTTGATATTTCTGACATGTTCTTTCAATCCCCCTGTCTTCATGAGACCTTTTATTTGGTCTAGTTTTTCTATTAACTGATTAAGTGTATGTGTGTAAACTATATAATCGATTGAAAATACATTGGGTCGATTAATTAGTTTCAGGTTTAACTATGTTTTGGGCAGTACAATTTGCACCCCTTTAGTATCATTCGATTCTGATTCCTTTGGTATGATTTGAATGTACGCATTGTAATTCACATAGTCAATTCGATACATGTCGTCAAACAGTTTCAGTTTGGAATGATAGTAATTTGATTCTTGTTGGTTTGATTTTATTCAAATCAGTTGAGAATTGATTACATTGTGTGTTAGCCTGTTCAGTTTAAATCAGAAAACACTTAAGATTTGGTTTATAGCTGCAGTTTAACATAGATTTCAAAGTTCAAATTGACATGGAATTTTGTTCCTGCGTGGACAGCATGTGCTTTAAAGCCTTTAAGGGATTAAAATTAACTTGACAGCATGTGCTGTCAGGGCATATTCAGGCTGCCCATACTTTTGTTTTAGTTTAATAAAATGGAAACCACTTTGAATATTTAAAGATAGGGCTAACAGGGGGAATCTCATGGGAGGGGACTTTATTTTAATCCTTGAGTGGAAAAAACAGGAGGAGAACATGGGAGGGGATTCAGTGGATTTGAACAGGCTGTTTTGAATGGGCTGATGCTAGATTAAATAGAGGAGGATTCCATTAGTTAAGGGGGATTCAATCAGAGAGGGATAGAAAGAGAGACGCTAAAAAAACTGGAAAAGAGAATAGAGAGTTGAAGGGAGTTCTAAAAACCAGAAAAGATATTTCTGAAAAATCAAAAAGGGAGAAGGAAAACCCAGGCTGTTTCATTGAAGTTGAAATTCTATTTTGCCTCACCCTCTTTCTCTGTTTGAAAAACCAGAAATTGTGTGCCATTATTGTGTCGGATTCACCTATTACTGCCTGTTGATCAACATTGGTATTTCAGAGTCCCAACTGAGTCTGCTTGAGTGTGATTGTTTGGGTACTGGGTATTTGTTTCATTGGATTATTTCTGTGTGGTCCATCTGGGGTTTGATTCTACCCTACTGTTGCTGCTGTCAAAATTTTGCTGCTGCCTTTTCTCTTTGTTGCTGTTGCTGACTTCTCTACCTTCTGCTTCTTCTTTTGCATTTCAGCATCCAGGTACACACTTATGAAACTATGGGTTGATGTAAGATTGAATTGGAAGTTGAATTGAAATAAACAAAGAAATGAAATGTTCACATGTTTTCCCAATGTCTGTGCTCAAGATGTAGTAATAGGATGAATGATAAAGTAGTTCGTGGTTGTTCAGGTTCATCCCAATTGTATTTACTTTGCATGAATTGGAACGTACTCGAACTCTATTTTGGGATTGTTAAATAGTACAGTGCTAGATCAATTAGACATATGTCCATGTGTTTTAGCAATTTAGTTTGGTTGGTGATGATAACATAACACAGAATATTAGCAGGCATTTGTATGTATCCCGTTGGATCTTTGAACTGTTTTACCATGGCCCGATCCAGTTTGATTTCAACGCATATTTCAAGCAAATTTCATATTACGTTAGTTAATGCCAATGGATTAACCATTAATGTCAACTCTCTTGTTTGAATTCCCTGTTTCAATATAGGTTGAATAGTGTAGTTTAATAATTAATGTTAGCATCGGCTCACCATGTAAATAAAGCGGCTATTAATTTTATAGAATCAACAGGTTTTACATATTTTGGAGTACGAATCAATGGTGCGGGGTTAAGAGCTTTAATCTAATAGGCGTGAATCTAGCAAGATGGTTAAAATTTAGATCTAATAAACTTTCGAATAAGCACTAAGACTCAAGGTTGATGTTTATTTTGAATAGTCAAAAACAATTATTGGTCTATCCACATAATTATGTGAAGCTAACCTAGTTATAGAATAATTAATCTTCTTTGAATATATTATTTTGTCGATTTTTGTATTTATTTATATTTCAAATTTTAAGTAACATTCCCTTCTGTTGACATTTGTTTTAATCTAGTATGCAATATGTTATGCTCGTAGCACGTAACTAAATAAGTTTCCTTTCTCTTATTTTTAGAAACGAAATTAATGGATATGTAGCCACTTTAGGATATCCTTCTAAAATAACGGGACGAGCCTCGCCAAATAAAAAGTGCAAATTGCGGGGCCCTCAATAATTGGTCATAATAAATATTTAAAAGTTGGGATGGACTGTTTAGTGAATGTCACTGCCTTCCCCAAAGATAATAACGCGTTAGACTCTTTAGGCGCGACTTAATTAAATTACATTCTTAAATTCGGGTGCGCATTTATGTGACCCAAATTCAAATCTCAACGGAATCGAAATGTGTTAACAACTACGGGTGCATTGATTGTGACGTGGTTCGAGATGCATTTTCACGACGTTGCAATTCTATAAAAACAAATGATAATAATAAAAGCGGTTTAAACTTAATAAAAGCACATAAGTCACAACATGTATTCAAATCAGATATTTAGCCATTATAACAATTTAAGCGACCGTGCTAGAACCACGGGATCCGAGGGTGCCTAACACCTTCCCTCGGGTCAACAGAATTCCTTACTTAGAATTTCTGGTTCGCAGACTTCATTTGGAAAAGTCGAAAATTTCCTCGATTTGGGATTCAAGATAAACCGGTGACTTGGGACACCAAAAGCTAAACCTTTCCCAAGTGGCGACTCTGAATTAAATAAATAATCCCATTTCGAATATTGTCACTTAAATTGGAAAAACTCCCTCGCGCATTTAACCCTTCGGGGCGGGCGCGCAAAAAGGAGGTGTGACAGTAATACAGAGTCATTCTTTTCCTCGATTCGGGATTAAATTGGTGACTTGGGACACCCTAAATCTCCCAAGTGGCGATTCTGAAATAAATAAACAAATCCCGTTTCGATTGTCCTTTAATTGGAAAAACTCCTTCACCCCTCGCGGGGGCGGAAAAAGGAGGTGTGACAGCTCTGGCGACTCTGCTGGGGATCTTATTCAACCCAGAACCACTGGTTCAGGGTTAGAAATTCGAGCTTAGATAAATTGTTATATTTGGTTTTATCTGATTTTGTTATATGTTTGGGCTCAATGTGCTAAATGATGCTTTTACCGCTTTGATATTATCTGAACTGTATATAAACTGTTTCGAAACCCTTCTCTTCTTACCTCCGGGGAGGAGCTCGCTGGTCGAGACTCCCTATTCTGTTAGTATCAATACCTGAAATAAGAAAGAGGCCTGACAAGTTACAAAGCCGGACGATCCCGCGGGTCCCTGCTACGTAGCCCCCTCCTCGACTCGAGTTGTCCGCTCGGGTACACAGTCTAGAACAAATACCCAGGTTATGAACCTGGAATAACTCAGCTTCATGTCGGATCCCTAGTAGGAACGTTTGTTTGCATCACGTGCATTTGACTTTGGAGGCTCAACACAGGGGTTGGGTCTGTCTAGGACAGGTGTACCAAAAATGAAAATGACCATCCTGATGCATCTTACTTGCTGCTACTTGTGCATTTATTTGTTTCGGACTTGTGTGTTGACCGGCTTTTGAATATCAGGAATATTGTGAAATTGAGGAAAAGAAAAAAGAAAAATAGCGGTTAGGGAGTTAATTGTTTATTTTTAACCCAATGCCCAAATACTATCAAAATTCTGAGAAAATGAAAAAATGTTTTATTAGTTTGTTTTACTAAAAGCAAAGGAAAAATAGAAAAAATAAAAGAGTCGTAGTTCGTTTTTTTTTTTCAAAAATAGAAAAGGAAAATAGTTTGTCTTCCCATGAAAAATGAAAATAAAAAAGAGTTTTATTTTTAAAATAGTTTTTTTTTATGAAAAATGCCAAAAATGAAAATAAAAAGAGTCGTGCTTTGAAAGTGGTTTTGTTATCTGCCGCCAAAAATGAAAAAAATCCTATTTTAAAATTGTTCAGTTAATTACCCGAACTACGCGGGTCTGATTCTCACCGGATGTGAGATACGTAGGCAAACCTCTTCGGTTCCGGCCCACCATATTCCAAAAAAATCCAAAAAATATTCTCCATTTCTCAGTCTTTTAGACCTCAATTAAAAAAAATAATACAAAAATATTTGCTTTTAATCTCTCTCAAAATCCAAAATATTTGTTTAAAAATTCAAAATTCAAAAATATTTTTCTTTTCTTTTGTAGTATTTTTATTCGAAAAAAAATGTTAGTTTATTTCCTTTATCTCTGATGGGCGAACTACACCGGTTTGATTCTCACTGGATGTGAAATACGTAGGCAGCCCTAATCGGATCCAACCTCCCCTTTTGCTAAAATATCCAAAAAAAAAAACATGTCAAAATTTTAATTTTTGTCATAAATAAATCGGGTGGTGTCCAACATCTCCTTTGCAAAAATAAAAAAAAATCTTGTATTTTTGTCATAAATAAGTCGGGTAATGCCGCTCATGACAAATATAGCCAAATGTTCCCAAACGGGATGCCGGAAGGCTGATTTTGCATAAACAACCACCTTTGGTTATGTTTTGATTTTTGACCCTCACAGCTTTAAAATCCTCGTCCCTGAGGCGCTGAAAGGTCGTGTTTGCAATACCAGGTCTTTTATTCTAAATTGAAAAAAAAAGAGTAACAAATAAGTCGGGTAATGCTGTTTTTGTCAAAAATTGCCGAATGTTCCCGAAAGGGACGCCGAAAGGCTGACTTTGTATAAACAGCCACCTTGGGTCATTTTTTTAGGATTTTGGTCGGTTAGCTAACACAGCCTTAAAATCTTTGTCCCCGAGACGCTGAAAGGCTGTGTTTGCAACACCAGGTCTTTTATTTTAATTTTTTTTAAAAAAACAAAGAGTCAGCGGTCAGGTGAATGCCGTTTGGATTTTTGGTTAAAATAAGCCGAGCCAGCTTCGGCAGTGTCTTAAACCGTTCTTGCCGAAATAGCCTTAGAGTATCTTTCAATTGTCGAAAGGCTATTTTCGTAAAAGAACGGACAAGTTTGTAAAGTGTCATAAAATAATCCTTCCCGGCCTCAAAATTCATGTGAATTGGGAAGGGGCCACGTTTGCAAAAACAACCATTTGGTTAAAATTAGCAAATAGGGAAAGGAATCTGGCCATTTGTTTTTGAGTTTGTAATTTTTTTGATTAGGGTGTGGTATGTTTTGATTTTCAAGTCTGTAGGTCGTTCTTTCGTCAAAATCTGTTAATATGGTCAGTTTTTAAACCGTTGTAATCATGTTTGTTTTATTATGAAAAAAATATATATATTTTATTGTTTTTTATCCTTTTTGTGCCGAACTACGCAAGGTCTGATTCATGCGGGGTCATGATACGTAGGCAATCTCCATAAGATTCGACCACCATTGAAAAAAAAAGAATAATAGAGAAAAAAAGAGAAAGAAAAATAAAGGAAAGCGAGGGAGATTTTCAAAGGGGCACAATTACAAGAAGCCGGAACGACGCACGTAGCTGGAGTGAATGCATGATAGAACGGTTTAACTGCTTAGGTGCATTGCATCTCTGATATATGATTATCTGTCAAATGCCCTAACACTAACGTGATGGCTTCACTTTGCTGTGTTCATATATAGAAAAGTGGTTGCTTGTGGTAACTCCTACCTGCAAAACAAAAAAGGACAATGACACAGAACCTCAGAACCAAGTGGGTCAGCACCGATGACCGACAACAACTGGTCGAACGGAACAACGGGTTGGTAGAAGAATTGAAAATGCTGAGACAACATGTGGCAGGCATATATCAGGCATGGACGACTCGGAAAGCACCACCCCCGCCACCGCCAAGCTTCTTGAACTCTGTCCTTACCCAAGCACCCAACACCATTACGGATGATCCCCCATACTCTCCATCCCAACCCACTTATAGTAGCTTTCCCAGCTACCCAAGTAGCTCCATCACTCGCCAACGCTACTCCCCTCCCCAACACTACTTCTCCCCAGGAGACTCCCAAAGACATGCTTCACTTTCCAAATGCCCAGCTCCACAAAAGGCCCATCCACCCTCACAAGCCTACCGGAAGCCACCTGGATCAGGTTTCCGGCCCAATCAAGCATTTAGGAACGAGAGGTTGCTGAAATGAGAAAAGGCTCTCACCCCTGTCAGAGTATCTTATGCAAGTCTGTTTGAAAGGCTAAGGCATGCTGGCCTGATTGAGACGCTCCCCGCATATACTCCAGATCCACGTGCGAGAAGCTTTGATCCTGCTGCACGATGTGCATACCACTCCAATGTCAGAGGCCACATCATTGAGAGCTGTCGTAATCTGAACAGGGAAGTAGAAAGAATGATCCAAAAAGGGCGGATTGTGATCGATGATAGTGACATAGAGCACTCGAACCCTATCGAGAACTTGTCGACTGAGGTGGATGATATTGAAGTTGGTAATGGTCTTGGCAATATTGATGCGAAGCTCAGCGACTAAGATGCCAGTTTTGATAATTGGGAGGGCACTTCGTTCCTTGGTTAGCAAGAGAGAAGCTTTTGGTGGCTTATTTTGTTGTCATTTCTGTTCTCCGGATTATTAGCGTTGTAATTCGGATATTGTCTTGTGTCAAACTTTCTTATCTTTCCATTTTGTCATAGCGATTTGTTTAGTTTTGTCCAGGTTGTTTCGGGATTTTATTCTGGTTTGTTTTTGTTTGTTTTGTTATTCAAACCATTTCGCCGTTAGTCTAATCCAAATCTGGTCTTTTATTATTTTCAGTCATCTTTTTGTTTAGTCCTTTTATCATTTTTGTTCAGCGCCGATTCTAGTGACATGACATGCGCACACAGTTTGGGCCTAATCTTAAAAGTTAATCATAAAACCCCGGAAAGGTGATCAGAACATTTATAGGAAATAAGGACGGTTTGAGATTATTCGGAGCTCGAGTCATGTGGAACTGGGGCAAGTTAAACATAAAGAAAACCGTTAAAGGCAAGATTCGCCAAATTGACATGTGGGTCGTTCATGATAATGAGAGTGAGAGTGTTGCCCAACAGTGCTTTAGAGGTGACAAATGAAAAAAGCAAATGTGTGAATATAATTGTCAAGTCCAGCACCATCAGAAGAGGCTACAAATCGTTGTTTAATTGTGTTGTTTGCACTTGGCATGTTTTGAAGACTGGAATGACGAAGGCATTTTGTTCTGCTACCTAAACACTTTATCCTTTGTTACCCCTTTTGAGCCTTATTTATTTTTTCTTTTCATACCCCTCGTCGGAATCAGTAGCCAAGGTTAGAAACACAAACATGGAAGATAAAGAAAAAAAAGAGGAAAAGAAAGCAACAAAAACGAAAAAAAAACAACAACAAAAGAAAAAAAAAGAGGAAAAAAAGGAAAAAAAAGAAAAATGATAACAAAAACAAAAGAAAGTCAGAAGAAAACAGAGGAATTGGAAACTACGTTTGACCTGATTCCTCAAAGAGGATACGTAGGCGCCTCACGACTCGGTCATAGGGTGCATAGTGTGCATAGTGTAACAAAAAATTTAAAAAATCCCCAAGCAAGAAACTGGGGCAAGGGTTGCGCTTGTTGTAAACAAATATGGTTCCGAAGGTTGTAATATTGAACCCCAAATTGATTTATTTTTGAGCCTTTAATACCCTTTCTTTCTAGCCTATCCAAAACCCCACATTACGGTCCAAAGAAAGACCTTCTGATTAGTCTTCAAAAGATGCCAAGTCAGACAAATGAGAGTCTTACCGGTGAACATAACACTTTGTTCCACAGCAGAAAGGACTCTAATCCCCAGCAGAGAGAGTCATATCGGCAACACTCCAAATCCCCAGCTGGAAAGTGATACAAATAAGAGAGTCTTATCGGTGAAAATCTTCACGGACGCCATAAGGCAATGAAAGCTGAGAGAAAAACCAAAATGAGAGAGGCTTGATAGTGAAAACCCTTCGGGCACTACAAGTCGAATAAGATTGAGAATCAGATGGGGAATCGCCAAATGAAGATCTTGAAAGACGATTGACGGCAGAGGATAGGCCACATATGAATGTCATGATTATTAGAGTCGGAATCTGCGTTTGATAGGTTTTTTTATTTATAGTTTCTCTTGTTAAAGTGTCATCTTTTTCCTTTGTCTTTTCTTCGGTTCCTCCTTTCATAGAAAAATTCCCCAGTAGAGTCTATTTGGTCAGAACAAGTGAGAAATGACTTCAAAATCTGACATCAACTTTCCAATTATGCAAGACCAGATCTGATTAGAACATCCAAATGGTCTAAGTCAGGAAGGAAAAAGTGCGAGGCCAGTGTCAAGAAAGATATCCCCAGCAAAAGGAAATTGACAAAAGGATGGACGAGTGTCAAGAGGAATATCCCCGCCGAATTTGAAGGTTATAGACCTCACGGCCAAGGCCCGTGGACAAATCAAGAAAGAACAACGCGGAGAGCAATGGGCATGATTTGGGAAATTCATATGAGACTAAAAGGTTGTGGAAATGCCAATTTCCGAGCTATGCCACAAAATAAGAGGGATATCCCCAGCAGAAAGGGATTATCCCCAGCAAATAATATCATCCCCAACAAGTTTTTGGAACGCAGAGCAGGGAAGGAGAAAGGGAAAAGCCATCCTAGTAGGAGTATCACAACTAACCACCGCATTTTAAACTAAAAAATTTTGTTTGATTTGAAACAGGTAAAGGAAATGGCATTGAGGACGGAAATGCATGCCACAAGGGAGATTATCAAACTGGAGCAGAAAATTTTCCTTTTATTTAGAAATTTTTTTGGAAGTCAGGTACCCATTTGGGGAAGAATAAAGATAGTACCAGTCTCAAGGGAAGTGGTCTTTGAACCAGTGTTACCCCCAGCATAATAAGTTTTAATGAAGGAAGTTGTTCCCTAGCGGACGGAACAAAAGGATGAAACTTGTGCTAGGAAAAAGCAAAAGGCTAGTGTTATTCCCAGCAGCCTTCCGAAGAGTGAAGAACTAGTTTTGAAGGAATCAAAATCCCCCAGCAGTGTTATCCTCGACAGCGTTATCCCCCAGCTGATAACATTTTATCCCCCAACAGGTAAGTAAATATTTCCCCAGCAGTGTTATCCCCAGCAGTTTCGAGGGAAGACAACACAAGTGTTATCCTCGACCTAAGTTTATTTCTACCCATAGGAGATGCACTTCCTAAATTATTTTCATTCATAGGAGACGCACTTCCTAGTTTAAAATCATTAAAGTTTCACCCATAGGAGACGCACTTCCTATGTTTATTTTTACCCCAGGAGACGCACTTCCTAAGTTTATTTTTACCCATAGGAGATAAACTTCCTAAGTTTATCTTCATGCATAGGAGACGCACTTCCTAAATTAAGTTTTCATTAATAGGAGACACACTTCCTAGTTTAAAATCATTAAAGCTTTACCCATAAGAGACGCACTTCCTAAGTTATTTTTACCCCTAGGAGACGCACTTCCTAAGTTTATTTTTACTCCTAGGAGATGCACTTCCTAAGTTTAATTTCATGCATAGGAGACGCACTTCCTAAATAAAGATTTCGTGCATAGGAGACGCACTTCCTAAATTAAGATTTCATTAATACGAGACGCACTTCCTAGTTTAAAATCATTAAAGTTTTACCCCTAGGAGACGCACTTCCTAATATTATTTTACTCATAGGAGACGCACTTCCTAAGTTTATTTTTATCCCTAGGAAACGCACTTCCTAAGTTTATTTTTAAGAGATGCACTTCCTAAGTTTATTTTCCTCCATAGGAGACGCATTTCCTAAATTAAGATTTTATTCATAAGAGACGCACTTCTTAGTTTAAAATCATTAAAGTTTTACCCATAGGAGACGCACTTCCTAAGTTATTTTTACCGCTAGGAGACGCACTTCGTAAGTTTAATTTCATGCATAGGAGACGCACTTCCTAAATTAAGATTTCATGCATAGGAGACGCACTTCCTAAATTAAGATTTCATTCATAGGAGACGCATTTCCTAGTTCAAAATCATTAAAGTTTTACCCCTAGGAGACGCACTTCCTAAGTTTATTTTTACCCCTAGGAGACGCACTTCCTATGTTTAATTTCATGCATAGGAGATGCACTTCCTAAATTAAGATTTCGTGCATAGGAGACGCACTTCCTAAATTAAGATTTCATTAATAGGAGACGCACTTCCTAGTTTAAAATCATTAAAGTTTTACACCTAGGAGACGCACTTCCTAAGATTATTTTACCCATAGGAGACGCACTTCCTAAGTTTATTTTTACCCCTAGGAAACGGACTTGCTAAGTTTATTTTTAGGAGATGCACTTCCTAAGTTTATTTTCCTGCATAAGAGACGCATTTCCTAAATTAAGATTTCATTCATAGGAGACGCACTTCTTAGTTTAAAATCATTAAAGTTTTACCCCTAGGAGACGCACTTCCTAAGATTATTTTACCCATAGGAGACGCACTTCCTAAGTTTATTTTTACCCCTAGGAGACGCACTTCCTAAGTTTATTTTTACCTATAGGAGATGCACTTCCTAAGTTTATTTTCATGCATAGGAGACGCATTTCCTAAATTAAGATTTCAGTCATAGGAGACACATTTCCTAGTTTAAAATCATTAAAGTTTTACCCATTAGGCGCCCATCTGTATAACAAGGGAATACATTTCATGTCTTTACCAATTAGGCGTCCACTTGTATAACAAGGGAATACTTTTCATGTTTTACGCATTAGGCACCCACCTGTATAACAAGGGAATACATTTCATGTCTTTACCAATTAGGCGCCCACCTGTATAACAAGGGAATACTTTCATGTCTTTACCATTAGGCGCCCACCTGTATAACAAGGGAATACATTTCATGCCTTTAGCAATTAGGCGCCCACCTGTATAACAAGGGAATACATTTCATGTCTTTACCAATTAGGCGCCCACCTGTATAACAAGGGAATACTTTCATGTCTTTACCATTAGACGCCCACCTGTATAACAAGGGAATACATTTCATGCCTTTAGCAATTAGGCGCCCTCCTATATAACAAGGGAATACATTTCATGCCTTTAGCAATTAGGCGCCCACCTGTATAACAAGGGAATACATTTTATCTCTATACCAATTAGGCGCCCACCTGTATAACAAGGGAATACTTTCATGTCTTTACCATTAGGCGCTCACCTGTATAAAAAGGGAATACATTTCATACCTTTAGCAATTAGGCGCCCACCTGTATAATAAGGGAATACATTTCATGTCTTTACCAATTAGGCGCCCACCTGTATAACAAAGGAATACTTTCTTGTCTTTACCATTAGGTGCCCACCTGTATAACAAGGGAATACATTTCATGTATTTACCAATTAGGCGCCCACCTATATAATAAGGGAATACTTTCATGTCTTTACCATTAGGCGCCCACCTGTATAACAAGGGAATACATTTCATGTCTTTACCAATTAGGCGCCCACCTGTATAACAAGGGAATATATTTCATGTCTTTACCAATTATGAGACCACCTGTATAACGAGGGAATATTTTTCAGTCTTTATATTGCCGGTCTTGAAATCCATAACCCACCGAAAGGCAGAAGGTTACAACAAAAGATCCACAGCATAATGCAAGAAGCCACATCCTCAAGAAGACAGAACAAAAAGATGCAAACTGGTGTCCAGGAAAGCAAGAGGCCGGTGTCATCCCCTTCAGTTCTCGGAAGAAAGAAGCACCGGAATAGACGCAAGCCGACATGAAAGCAAGGCATCAAGAACAAATGGAAGATATATGGGATCTTGTAATCCGTAGTCTAGCCTAGCTTCTTGATTTTTCTTTTAAGCATGGTGTAATAAGGAGGTCAGCAAGCAGTAAAAGTAGCATGCAACAACAGTAACATTGCAGTCCCATGGTAGTCCCAGCTACCAAAACTTCCCGAACTACATTAACCTGATTCCCTTCTAGCCAGGGATATGTAGGAAACCTTTGAAGCAAAGGTTCGGTTAAATCTTTTTCAAAAAATGCTTCACACGGAGTACTCGGATGGGCAAAAATCGCTCACTTTATCTTTGCACGAAAACCCTTCGTAGCTTCGGGCAAAGAGGGGCAGCTGTAAGCACGTGATATTTGCCCTACGAAAGAATTACTCCCAAAAAATTCAAAATAAAATGATTTTCCTTTGTGTGCAATTTTGAGAATTTTTGCGGCATTTTAGGATAATTATTTGAATTTGTCCATGCATGTTTATTTGTTAAATTAATAAAAAATACAAAAATATGTCACTTTTGCATTTAGGATTTAATTCTACAACTAGGAGTAATTAAGTTTGTTTTACCAGAATGAAAATTACAAAAATATGCATCGTTTGCTTTTTTAGCATTCAATGTCAAATTGTGCAATTTTATTTTAATGGGTGTTTAATTATGTATGATAAATGTTGCTAGGAATTAGTTAGTATTTTTGATAAGTTAATTAAGTTTATAACTTAATTTAGAATTTTAGTTTTATTAATTAGAAAGTAGAAGAAAATAGAGCAAAAAATATAAAGAAAATCGGAATTGGGCCTCTTCTTCAATTTCAAACCACAGGCCCAAAAAAATACCAAACCTTCCCCATGACCCGGTCCATTTCAACACGGGTCGACCCGGTCCGCCCCATAAACCCAAATGACCTAACCCCTCCTAATGTTCATTTTTCATTTCCTAAACCTAGACCAAACCCATCCGCCCCCCTCTCTCTTTCTCTCTTCTTCTCCATCACCTTCCCCAAGCAGCCATGGCTGCTGCCCTTCTCCCTCACACGACCTCCCCCTCCCCATCGACAACACACACACACACAGCAACACACAGCAACACACACACACTCACGCAATACACAACAGACACACATACACATACACAACAAAACACACACACACACATACAACAGCCCGTCCATGGCTGCTGCTTCTTCTTCTTCATTGTCCTCATGACATCCCAACGACCCCGCCCTCCGTCGTGAGCTCCTCCAGTTGCCGAAAAACCAGCGACGTAGCCAAGCAACCACCAGCAATCCACCATGGCTGCTGCATTTTTTTTTCGTCAGCCACTCGTCCATCGCCATCGAGCTTGAGCTCGACACCCATGGCTGTTGCTACGTCTTCTTCTCCACCCCATCACCTACTGCTTCTTTTGCTTCGTCTTCAACAGACCAGCTGACCCCATTCTCATCGAAAACCAACGAGCAACAACATCTCCAAGACTGCTGCTCTAGCTCCACCTTCGTTGACGTCCAGCTCCGCCAACAAACCTTCTGCTGTGTTGCTGCTGCCTTAGCCCCGTCCAGCATCTGCTTTGGCTGCGTTGCTGCTGCCTCGTCGAGCATCTGGATTTAAATCAAAGTTGCTTCGCTGTTGCTTCACTTTTGTTTTCGTCGCCTTCTGTCCAAAACCAAAACGAGGCCTCAACATCTCGTTTGTTCTAGCTTTGGTCGGGGTCATCGAAATAGTTAATACGCAGTCAAGGTCCGGATTGTTAAAAGTTATTAAGGTCCGTCTCATCTCCCTTTCACATTTTTATGAGCTATATGGGTTTAAAGAATTTGAATCGTTCTTGGATTGAATCTTGGTTGTAAGAAATTCGTTGAATTCTTTTAGTCAAATTTGAGTTCGATTGGTTTGTCACTCGTGATTATTAGTTGTAGAATGTATAGTATCTTTGCTAATATTGAGTTGGTTCGGATAATTACATTTTGTGTATTGTTTGGTTTCCTGCTTTTTGTTGTTCATCAAATGATTTCAGTTTGCATTTCGATTCCGTTAATGGCGATTCATGTTGTTTCAGTTCACTTTTGTTGTTAATATTGTTGTCTCCTTGCTCATTCATTTTTTGTCTAAGTTAACCAGGATTGGTTCCCAATATGGTTAACTTATTCCCATTAATTTGATGTTGTATGATTCAATCTGTGTTCATGAGATTTGTTGTTTGAATTTGTTTAGAAATTGGTCATATTTGTTGTATGTTGGTTGGAATTGATTAGGTGAATTGGTTATAGTTGATGGGGGTAGATTGGTAAATTGTAGTACTTTCAGGGGTAAAATGGTAATTTCAGTAAGGTCGGAGGGGTATTTTAGGAATTGAACATTTGAACAATTATTTAATCTAAGTGCTCTGTCCACTAGGCATTAACAATATTAAAATAGTACATTGTGGGGGACAAGACATAAATTAGTGGGGAGGTGATATAATTGTTTAATATAGTGGGGGACAAGACATAATATAGTGGGGGAATAATATAATTATTTAAGTTAAGCATGGGGGACAAGATATAATGGAGGGAGAATAATTCTTTAGTTTAATATAGTGGGGGACAAGACACAAAATAGTGGGGAATAATTCATTTGTTTAAGGTAGTGGGAAACAAAGCATGCAATGAGGAGAATATTTCGGGGAGTGGTTCATAACAAGAGTCTTGTTATAAATAGAGTCATTCTTTGACACAAAAAGAGGACTTGGACTTGGAGAGAAAAAAGGAAGAGACTTTAGAAGAAGAAACAAAAAAGAAAGTGGAGAGTGTTGATTGAATTTTGAGAAATCAGAATTTGAGAGCAAAAGAGAAAAACAAGTTGAACTTTTACTTGAATAATTTCCGTTTGTCTTTCCTTGAGTGTTATTTAAAATCAGTAAACTACTGCATCTTGTATCCGTCTCTCTTCTGCTTTGACTGCGATTGCATTCTAGTACTGCTGGTTTTTCAATCTGTTACTGGTTATTCTACTGGTCGTTACTGGTTTTGCTGTGTTGCTGAACCTGTTATTGTGTATTTACACTACTGCTGCTTCTACTGATCTTCATCTTCTTTCCTAGCTTTCCAAATACCAGGTACACAAACTGATACACTGGTTCATCTTGTAAGCTACTCGAAGCATGAATGCAAAAATGAGAAAGATTTGAAGTTGTAGTTTAATGTAGTCTTTTCTTTCTTTTACTGTCTGTATGTAGAACATTCTATGCGCTGCCCATGTAAACTCTTTAAATGACTTACTTTCGAAACTTAACTATAATAACTCGAAAGTATGTAAATAAAGTAGGACCTTTTCTTTATTTATTTTAGAGAAAAACGAAAAAATAAAAAATGTAGTCATTCTAAGATTATCCTTTTTTTAAAAAAAAATAATGAGACGAGTCTCGCCAAATAAAAATGCAAATTGCGGGGCCCTCAATAATTGGTCATAATAAATACTTAGAATTTGAGATGGACCGTTTAGTGAATTTCACTGCCTTCCCAAATTAAATGATACGCTAACCGCTTTAGGCGCGCCTTTAATAATTTAATTTTCTTAAAACTCGGGTGCACATTTATGTGACCCAAATCTAAATATCAACGGAGTCGAAATGTGTCTCTAATCACGGGTACATTGATTGTAACGTGGTCTGAGATGCATGTCCATGACGTTGCAAATCCCTTTAAAAGAAATAAGAATGAGATGAGCCTCGCCGAATAAAAATACAAAATTGCGGGGCCCTCGGTAAATATTTGCTTTAAAATTGCTTAGACTTTGGGATGGATCGTTTAGCAAAATTTCACGGCCCTACCCAAAGTAAATGATACGCTAGTCGCTTTAGGCACGCCTTTTAATAATTTAATTTTCTTAAAACTCGGGTGCACATTTATGTGACCCAAATCCAAATCTCAACAGAGTTGAAATGTGCCAACAACCACGGGTGCATTGATGTGACGTGGTTGGAGATGTATTTCCATGATGTTGCAATTCTTGATAAAAAAATATATAATAATAATGACAAAAACTGTTAAAAGTTAAAACTTGCACATGAGTTCATAATTGTATAAAAATCAGATAAACAAGCCGAATATGACAGTTGAGCGACCGTGCTAGAACCACAGAACTCGGGAATGGCTAATACCTTCTCCCGGGTTAACAGAATTCCTTATCCGGATTTCTGGTTCGCGGACTGTAATACAGAGTCATTCTTTTCCTCGATTCAGAATTAAATTGGTGACTTGGGACACCCTAAATCTCCCAAGTGGCGACTCTGAAATAAATAAACAAATCCCGTTTTGATTATCCTTTAATTGGAAAAACTTCTTCACCCCTCGCGGGGGCGGAAAAAGGAGGTGTGATAGCTATGATTTACTGGCCCAGATTGAAGTAGAAATTCAGCAGTGGCAAAATCAACATCTCTAGGGTTCTCGGGTTTTGAAGGTCCGTAATGATCAAATAGAGCTCCTACTCATAGAAAAGAGGCAAACCAGGGATAAGATTAAGACCATTGCACATGCCATCATTAGGAGGTGTCTACGATGCGAAGATATGACCAGCATTACCTTTTTCTCGGCAGTGATAATTTATGTCAAGCAGACCATGTATGAGCTGGAACAACTTGAAAGGTACCTCACACCTAAGCCCACGGCAAGGCCGAACGATGCCCCGCGGGCGCCAATTCTTGAAACTTTAATGTATTTATAGGTCGAGTCTGTATTTTCCGTCTTGGAATCTTCTGTTTGTCTTTCCGCATCAGAGCGTATTAGTAGTTGTTGAGTTTGTATTTATTTCAAGTCTGTTATTCTCCCTTTTTCAAAAAATGTTAAATGTAATAGATTGTTTTAATAATAAAAAAATGTTTCTTTATTTTTACACTTGTTTGTCTTGAACTACGTAATGATCTGATTCACGCGGCATCGGAATACGTAGGCAATCCTCATCGGATCCGGTCACGTTTTTAACTTCAAATAATAATAATAAAAAAAATAAAAAAATATATAATAATAAAAAAAATAAAGGGAATCATAAAGAGAAGCCGGAATGACGCATGTCATCGATGCAAACATGTAGAAATTCACTTAACAGTATAGGTGCATCACACCCGAACGTGAGATTACCTGTCTGTTATTTGTTTCAAACTAACTGTTTGTTTGCTGCTAAGTCCAGGTTTTAAGAAAGGCGGTTTGGTTTGGTGGAGGTCTGTCCTCACATTCATACTTTACGGGGTCGAAAGGAAGTGTTCAGTTGCCCGTCACTAAGTCGAGAGGAAGTATTCACACTTACTTCACGAGATCAAAGGGAAGTGTAGAGATGTCTTCAGGAATTCCTTTGCCGACAATTCCTGTCTCCGAGGAGAGTTCAATCTCGGCCATCCCAACTTCCGAATCAGCAACTGCTGAAGAAAACAGAATCTTGCGGCTTCGCATGTTGGAAATGTTGGATGACTGGAATAATGGAAAAGAGCCGCCGAGTGTAATCCCTGTATTCCCCGAGTTGTTCTCTAGGACAAGTGGGACTTCCAACATCCCCATAAGTTATCCAACTACCCCATTCGGGTACCCAACCATTTCAGCCCACTCCGCTGGATCACCCTCTGATTCTTATCCCCGAATGTCAACGGCAGATGTGGCTACAAACATATTCACTGCACCGCCCTATCCAATCGTGGCACATCCCGCTACACACAGGCCTAATTTTGACTCTTCCTCATTCACATTTCAAGCACCATCCTTCTCACTGGAACCAACTCGGTTTACCACCAGCACTCACCCTCAACAGCCTCAATACAAGCTTACGCCTGGGCAAGACCAAAATCCCAAAGCTTTTGAACAAGATGAAATGGCAAAAAGAATGAGGATCCTCGAGCAGAGTTTAAAATATGCAAGGTTTAAGCGGGCAGAAGAGTGTTTCCTATACTGATCTGTGCATGTTCCCTCACGTGCACCAACCCGTAGGGTTCAAAACACCGAAGTTTGAGAAATATGATGGGCATGGCGATCCCATTTCTCACCTCAAAAAGTATTGCAACCAATTGTGTGGGGCTGGAGGCAAAGAAGAATTGTTGATGGCATACTTCGGAGAAAGCTTGGTAAGAATAGCCTCAGAATGGTATATGGATCAAGACATATCTCGATGGCACATTTGGGACGATCTCGCCAGAGATTTTGTAAGACAGTTTTAGTATAATATTGACATCGCGCCGGACAGGAATTCTTTGTCAAACTTGAAGAAAAAACCCTCGGAATGCTTCAGAGAATATGGTATTAAATGGCGCGAGCAAGCATCAAGGGTAAAACCTCCCATGGATGAAATAGAAATGGTCACTACTTTCCTCCAGGCTCAAGAATCAGATTACTTCCAAAACATGATGTCAGCTATGGGAAAGCCTTTCGCGGAAGCGATTAAGATCGGGGAAATGTTAGAGAATGGTTTGAAAACGGGTAGAATCTTGAGTCAGGCAGCCATAAGGGCAACCTCCCAAGACGTCCAAGGCGGGTCCGGATGAATGGCAAGAGGGAAGAAAAAGGAAGAGACGTCCATGGCGGCATCAGAAGCAAGAGAATATCGTAATCCCAGGGCCCATTTTCCAGAAAAAACCCCACAACATTACTACACCCACCAAAATGTGACCTATGCTCCTCAACCCTACATAGTCATGAATACTCAACCTTGTGTCCAGCCACCACAACAAGCCAATCGGGGCCAAGCTCCACCTCCCAGAAATCAGCCTCCTTACCGAAACCACTATAATCCACAACTACCCCAAAATAACTTCCATCCTCAAGAACCACCCAGAAGACGGACTTTCACACCCATTGGTGAACCGTACTCTACCCTATTCCCAAAACTAGTCCAGATGGGTTTTCTGCAACCAGTCCCTCAGGCAAGGCACAATCCAGCATCACCTGCTTACAAAGTCGGTGTCAGGTGTGCTTATCATTCAGGAGCAGAAGGGCATGATACCAATGATTGTTGAACTTTAAGAAGTGTGTTAGAGAACTTAATAGAACAAGGAAAGATAGTATTAAGGGACAAGGAGGTCCCAAATGTGACCAACAATCCGTTGCCCGCTCACAATAATGGGTCGTTGATTGGGATGATCTGTGAGGACAAGGAGTTTGATCCTGTCCTAAAAGCTATAATCGCCATTGTCGATGCAGGGAGAAAGCCTAAAGCAGCCCCGAAGCAAGAGAAAGGGGAAAAGAAGACTAGTACTATCAAGGCTGAGCTCGAAGAGAAGGCTGAGACAAAGATAGAGACGATGGTGCCTACGAAAAATGAAGTTCTCTATATTCCACGAGGTCGATCAGAGAAGCCACAGAGATTCGAAGTCAAAAAGGCAATACCAATGTACGTGTCGAAAGGGGCCTATGTGGTCCAGGGAACGATTAGACCGCCGCGGCTGAATGAGCCAGTGGTTATCGAACGCGTACCATAGAAGCCAATGACAGACCCGTCCACGGTGCCGTGGAATTATCAACGAACATTGGTTACATACAAAGGCAAAGAAGTCACGGGGGAACTTCCGTAGAATACTTCCGTTGGAAAATATTCAGACACTCAAGAAGTAAATAACGCCACACGGAAGCGCTTCCCACCCAAGAAGCCTGTAAGCGCTGAAGAAGTAGAGGCTTTCTTCCAAAAGATGAATATGCCTGACTATGAAGTGGTGGATCAGTTGTGCAAGTACCCTGAGCAAGTGTCTATGCTATCCTTGCTAATGAAGTCTGCCGAACATCAGAAGATCTTGCTCAAAACCCTGAACGAAGCGTATATACCAGCTGAGACTTCAGTCGAACAACTGGAAAGAATGACGGAAAGGTTCTTTGCGGTTAATCAAGTTTCTTTTAGCAAGAACGATTTACCTCCGGAGGGAGCAGCTCACAACAAGGCTTTACATCTGACAGTCAAGTGTGAAGACTACTACGTCAAGCGGGTAATGTTGGATGGAGGTTCGGGTGTTGATATTTGTCCGCTCTCCACGCTGCAGAGAATGGAAGTTGGGACCGGAAGGATTCACCCCAATAATGTATGTGTAAGAGCTTTTGATGGCATAAAAAGGGACACCCTCGGGGAAATAGACTTTGTATTGACTATAGGACCGGTGGAGTTCGAAATAACTTTCCAGGTACTGGATATGGACACATCTTACAATTTTCTCCTCGGAAGACCTTGGATTCATGCTGCAGGGGCTGTACCTTCCACTCTCCACCAAATGGTGAAGTTTGAATATGAAGATCGGGAAATTGTGGTCCACGGCGAAGACGAACAATCTATTTATCGGGACCCATCCATCACATATCTCGAAGCAAAGGAGGGGTTTGAGCATACAGTTTATCAGGCTTTTGAAGTTGTACTGGAAGGAGTAGCATAAAGAAGGGAGCCCTTGTCCCCAGCCTTTCTTGTCTAACGCTTCAATCATGGTTGCTAAAGAAATGATCCAACAGGGATTCAAACCAGGAAAAGGGCTTGGGCGAACGCTGCAAGGAATAACTGAACCTATCACCTTGCCTTCAACTAAGAAACTCTTTGGGATAGGCTTCAGACCCACTCCAACTGATATAAGATGGGCAAACGATAGAGAGAAGAATGGTTGGGTCTTGCCTCAGCCGGTTCCGCATCTTTACGGAATGTTTGTCAAGCCAAAATACCAGAATAAAGAAGAAGACGAGGCTTTTACTACCGAAGAGATTGAGGAGATCTGTGGGGCCATGAGAAAGATACTATATGAAACCCACATGGTTCAGCTGGGAGAAGGCACAAGCACCGCTGAGGTGCTACACGTGGGGCCAAATGCTAAGCTTCAGAATTGGGAGGCTACACCGTTCCCAGTTAGGTAGGAGTCCGGGTAGACTTGTCCTTCCACCTTTCCTGCATCACGAGTTATCCCAGGGTGTAACTCGGATGTTTTTCTTTAGTTTCCTGTTTTAAATTCCTGAATTATAAACTTTGTTATCTTCCCAATTCCAAGGAATAAAATCAGTATTTCATCATCCTTTCCTTTATTCTCTCTGATTTTTGCTATGTTTCTTTTATCTTTTCCTTTCAGTTATAATAATGCGGCTTTAAATAATATGACATGCTTGCGGACTTCACACCCAGATCCCAACGAGCTGTTTAATTGTGAAATAATGAACCAAGAGCCCGAATATGACGAAGAAGAGGCTTTTAGGGAAATAAATCAAGAATTGGAACACTTTGAGAATAAACCTAAGCAAAATTTGAATGACACTGAACCGATTAATTTGGGAACTCCTGAAGAAATTCGAGAGACCAAAATAAGTATTCACACCGATGAGAAAATGCGAGATGCAATAATTCAACTCCTTTTTGAATTTAAAGATGTGTTTGCTTGGTCATACGATGACATGCCAGGATTAGGTGTTGATCTAGTGGTGCATAAATTGCCAATTTACCCTGATTATCCTCCAGTTCAACAGAAGCAGAGGAAGTTCAAGACTGATGTCAGTGATAAGATCAAAGAGGAAATCACAAAGCAGTTGAAAACAGGAGTAATCCGGGTAGTCCAATATACTACGTCGTTGGCTAATGTAGTTTTGGTGCCGAAGAAAGATGGGAAGACTCGGGTATGTGTGGATTATCGAGATTTGAATAGGGCGAGTCCCAAAGACAATTTTCCGTTGCCCAACATCCACATCCTTGTTGATAACTGCGCTAAACATGAGATACAATCTTTCGTAGATTGTTACGCTGGATATCATCAGGTTTTGATGGATGAAGAAGATGCCGAGAAAACCGCCTTCACTACACCTTGGGGTACTTACTGTTATCGGGTTATGCCATTCGGTTTAAAGAATGCCGGGGCAACTTACATGAGAGCTATGAGTGCCATTTTTCATGATATGATGCATCAAGAGATAGAGGTGTATGTAGATGACGTGATAGTCAAGTCCAGGACTCAGGACAACATGTCCAAGACTTGAGGAAATTCTTCAAGAGGCTGAGAAAGTACGACCTGAAGCTGAATCCGGCTAAATGCACCTTCGGAGTCCCATCGGGCAAGCTTTTGGGTTTCATAGTAAGCATGAGAGGTATCGAGTTATATCCAACAAAGATAAAATCTATCCGAGATCTACCTCCTCCAAGAACGAAGAAAGACATGATGAGTCTATTGGGCAGGTTAAACTATATCAGTCGATTCATTGCCCAGCTAACTAGCACATATGAGCCCATATTCAAACTATTAAGGAAGGATGCAGCAATCAAATGGATGGCTGAGTGTCAAGAGGCTTTTGACAAGATCAAAGAATATCTTTCAAATCCTCTAGTTTTGGTCCCGCCGGAGCCAGAGAGACCCATGTTCTTGTATCTGACAGTCTTGGAAAATTCTTTCGGTTGTGTCCTCGGGCAACATGATATAACCGGAAAGAAAGAGCAGGCGATCTATTACTTAAGCAAGAATTCACCAGCTGTGAGGCCAAGTACACTTTGTTGGAAAGAACGTGTTGTGCTTTGACGTGGGTCGTTCAAAAATTGAGACATTATCTCCAAGCTCATACTACTTACCTCATAACCAGGTTGGATCCCTTGAAGTACATATTCCAGAAACCAATGCCTACTAGTAGACTAGCAAAGTGGCAAATCTTGCTTACTGAATTCGACATAGTCTGTGTCACTCGCACGACAATGAAAGCCCAGGCGTTAGCGGATCACTTGGCCGAGAACTCAGTTGATGAGGAATACCAACCATTGAGTACTTATTTTCCAGATGGAGAAATAAACACCATAGAAGTAGTCTCAGAAAACGCTCATGCTTGGAAGATGTTCTTTGATGAGGCCGTAAATGCCAAGGGTGTAGGAATTGGGACAATCTTGATCTCACCCACAGGTCAACACTATCCGGCTACAGCTAGGCTTCGTTTCTTTTGCATGAACAATACAGCTGAATATGAAGCCTGCATCATGGGCATGAATATGGCGATCGATCAAGATGTTGAAGATTTGTTGATTATGGGGGATTCTAACCTAATTATCCGGCAAGCCCATGGTGAATGGGAAACTTGAGATGTTAAGCTTATTCCTTACCGGCAGCACGTAGAGGATCTCAGCAAGCGATTCAAATCAATAGAGTTCAGGTATATACCGCGGTGTCACAATGAACTAGCCGATGCACTTGCCACCTTAGCATCAATGTTACCTTACCCAGGCAACGCCCACATTGATCCCTTGGAAATCCAAATCAGGGAAAGACACGGTTACTGTAATATAATCGAGGCAGGATCAAGTACCCAGCCATGGTACCATGATGTTAAGAGGTTCTTGAAGACACAAGAATACCCCGAACATGCTACTGGAGATCAAAATAGAACTATTAGGCGGCATGCGAGTGGTTTCTTTCTGAGCGGCGAGGTATTGTATAAAAGAACCCCGGATCTCAACTTGTTAAGATGTGTTGACGCCGAAGAGGCAGGAAGAATCATGCATGAGGTACACGCGGGAGTATGCGGGCCCCACATGAACGGGTATGTTTTAGCAAAGAAAATCCTTCGAGCGGGTTATTACTGGATGACCATGGAAAAGGACTATTTTAGTTTTATGCGAAAGTGTCATCAGTATCAGGTGCACGGTGATTTGATTCATGTACCTCCCACAGAACTGCATCCCATATCTGTACCTTGGCCATTTGTTGCTTGGGGAATGGACGTCATTGGGCCAGTCGAGCCAAAAGCCTCAAATGGACACAGATTCATATTGGTCGCTATTGATTACTTCACAAAATGGGTCGAAGCTGTCACTCTCAAATCGGTCACTAAGAAAGACGTGGTGGATTTTGTACATTCAAATCTCATCTGTTGTTTCGGTATTCCTGCAACTATCATCATAGATAACGCGGCAAACCTGAATAGTCACTTGATGGAGGATGTATGCGAACAGTTCAAAATAACGCATAGGAACTCCACCCCTTATCGGCCCAACGCCAATGGCGTTGTTGAAGCAGCAAACAAAAACATCAAGAAGATTTTGAGGAAGACGATCCAGAGTTCCAGACAATGGCATGAACAGTTACCTTTTGCCTTGCTGGGATATCGCACTACAATGCGCATATCAGTAGGAGCAACCCCATACTTGTTGGTTTATGGGACCGAGGATGTGATACAGGCAGAGGTAGAAATTCCTTCGCTTCGAACCATTGTTGAAGCAGAAATTGAAGATAGCGAGTGGGTTAAGACTCGATTGGAGCAGTTGACTTTGATTGACGAAAAACGAATGGCTGCGGTTTGTCACGGACAGTAGTACCAACAAAGGATGGCCCGTGCTTACAACAAGAAAGTGCGACCCAGGAATTTCGAAGTAGGTCAACTGGTATTAAGGCGCATTCTGCCACATCACCAGGAAGCGAAAGGAAACTTTGCTCCTAATTGGAAAGGCCCATACATCATCAGGAAGATATTGCCAAGAGGAGCGTTATATCTGGGTGATATTAAAGGAAATGATCCTGAAACAACAGTGAATGCGGATGCAGTCAAAAGGTACTATGTCTAAATTTACTTCGGTGATGTCTTGGCGCATTTGAGATGATGAAGGTTTTTATTACCACTACCCAAACACTATCAACTCTCTCTACAAACCCTTTTAGCCGGTTACATTTCCTTGGTTATCCTCTTTGAAATCCAAAAGCATCGTTGAAACTGGGGCCGAAAGTATACGCAGGCAGCCTCTCTCTGGGGTTCAGTCACACCAAAACAAAAATCCAATTTTCCCTGAAGTTGAAACTGGGGCAGATGTTATAATGTTTCGACCACGGGCCCACCAAATGGTTCCGAAGTTGTAATTTCATCCACAATTCTTTTTACCAAAAAACAAAACCGAGTACAAGTCCTTCGGATCAATTGCCTAAAGGTGGGGGAAACCAAGAAATATCATTCGTTGGAAGCTGATGCATTCTAAAATTGAGAGAAATAAAATAAGAGAGTCTTGTCGGTGAAAACCTTCGGGCACCATGAAGCGACGGGAGTAGAGAAATCGAAAATGAGAGAGCTTGTTTAGTAAAAACTCGCAAAGAGTGCTATCAGGCGACAGTGAGAAGAGAAATGAGAGAGGTCAACTAGCGAAAACCCGCAAAGGGCGCTGTCGGCCGAAAAGATGATTTCCCCTCAGAAAGTTATGGGAAGGTTCCCTGGTTTGGAAACATAGATCCGTTTTGGTTCATGAGGAAATGCAAGTTCATTAGGGTCGGGCATCCAGTCTAAAAAGAATGTCATGTCAATTTAAAGTCAGCATGTGCCTCAGATAAGTCTTTCTTTTCCCGAGAGGGTCGCTTCTCTTTTAAATTCGTTTCTCCGTTCTTTGCTTACCTTTCCTTGAATCCCTTTCGTTTTAACCCTAAATTCCAAAACGTGTTCGAAAGAAAAGGGGGCAGGACCGGTTTCATAGAGCTCCGTTTAGCAAGAAGTGAAGAAAATACCCCGCCTCAGTGGTGCGTCAGTCCAAACCCGACTGATCATGATGTTGATTGCCTTCAAAGTAAAGACACACACACACAATAAAAAAAAACATCCTTAACGAGTCTGCTTCAGTTAAAAATCCCCAAGCGGAATGAGATGGAAGAACCAAAGCCTTACACGGGCGAATCATCACGAAATCCGGAAAATCGAGTCTGATCGGTTCGAAAGGGGGTCGCTTTTGAATCCAATCAAATGGCGGAGTTTCTCAATAGAAATAAGGCCGAGACCAAGCAAATTGGAACGATCAAGGCCACCGAACCAACCGCCGTTTTCAAACTGACAATTGTTCTTTGTTTGGAGAATTGAAACAGGTGCAATCCAAAGCAACCGTGCAAGAAGCAGGTGCAACAAAAAGGGAAAAGAAATGCACAAGTGCAAGAAACTGCTTTGTGGCAAGGAATCAACCCAAAAGGGAAGTTTCCTCAAAATTCTTTCCTGCATTTTTACTGAACAAAAAACTAATTAAAAAAATGTGGCCAAAATGTAGGAAACAAAAGATAGAAATGAGAAGAAAATTCAAAAAAGGTTAGTTTTAGGATCCCCAATATCAACCTATTTTTCATGAATATTAGGGCTCCAATCCCTAAGTTGAAATTTTTAGACATAGGGCCTCCATTCCCTAGTCGCCTTTAGCCGACATTAGGGCTCCAATCCCTGAGTTGAGTGATTTTCTTTTAGCCGACATTAGGGCTCCAATCCCTGAGTTGAGCGATTTTCTTTTAAACGACATTAGGGCTCCAATCCCTGAGTTGAGCGATTTTCTTTAGCCGAAATTAGGGCTCCAATCCTTGAGTTGAGCGATTTTCCTTTAGCCTACATTAAGGCTTCAATCCCTGAGTTGATCAAATTTTTCTTTAGCCGACATTAGGGCTCCAATCCCTGAGTTGAGCGATTTTCTTTTAGCTGACATTAGGGCTCCAATCCCTGAGTTGAGCGATTTTCTTTCGCCGACATTAGGGCTCCAATCCCTGAGTTGAGCGATTTTCCTTTAGCCGACATTAGGGCTCCAATCCCTGAGTTGAGCGATTTTCTTTTAGCCGACATTAGGTCTCCAATCCCTGAGTTGAGCGATTTTCTTTAGCCGACATTAGGGCTCCAATCCCTGAGTTGAGCGATTTTCTTTTAGCCGACATTAGGGCTCCAATCCCTGAGTTGAGCGATTTTCTTTCGCCGACATTAGGGCTCCAATCCCTGAGTTGAGAGATTTTCCTTTAGCCGACATTAGGGCTCCAATCCCTGAGTTGAGCGATTTTCTTTTAGCCGACATTAGGTCTCCAATCCCTGAGTTGAGCAATCTTCCTTTAGCCGACATTAGGGCTCCAATCCCTGAGTTGAGCGATTTTCTTTTAGCTGACATTAGGTCTCCAATCCCTGAGTTGAGCGATTTTCTTTAGCCGACATTAGGGCTCCAATCCCTGAGTTGAGCGATTTTCTTTTAGCCGACATTAGGGCTCCAATCCCTGAGTTGAGCGATTTTCTTTCGCCGACATTAGGGCTCCAATCCCTGAGTTGAGCGATTTTCCTTTAGCCGACATTAGGGCTCCAATCCCTGAGTTGAGCGATTTTCTTTTAGCCGACATTAGGTCTCCAATCCCTGAGTTGAGCAATCTTCCTTTAGCCGACATTAGGGCTCCAATCCCTGAGTTGAGCGATTTTCTTTTAGCTGACATTAGGTCTCCAATCCCTGAGTTGAGCGATTTTCTTTAGCCGACATTAGGGTTCCAATCCCTAAGTTGAGCGATTTTCTTTTAGCCGACATTAGGGCTCCAATCCCTGAGTTGAGCAATTTTCTTTAGCCGACATTAGGGCTCCAATCCCTAAGTTGAGCGATTTTCCCTTTAGCCGACATTAGGGCTCCAATCCCTGAGTTGAACAATTTTCTTTTAGCCAACATTAGGGCTCCAATCCCTGAGTTGAGCAATTTTTTTTAACCGACATTAGGGCTTCAATCCCTGAGTTGAGCGATTTTCCCTTTAGCCGACATTAGGGCTCCAATCCCTGAGTTGAGCAATTTTCATTTAGATGACATTAGGGCTCCAATACCTGAGTTGAGTGAGTTTCTTTTAGCCGACATTAGGGCTCTAATCCCTGAGTTGAGCGATTTTCCTTTAGCCGACATTAGGGCTCCAATCCATGAGTTGAGCAATTTTCTTTTAGCCGACATTAGGGCTCCAATCCCTGAGTTGAGCAATTTTTCTTTAGCCGACATTAGGGCTCCAATCCC
This sequence comes from Nicotiana sylvestris, assembly GCF_000393655.2. NCBI lineage: Eukaryota > Viridiplantae > Streptophyta > Magnoliopsida > Solanales > Solanaceae > Nicotiana > Nicotiana sylvestris. Next base: position 133,827,242 of record NC_091063.1, read on the forward strand.
TGAGTTGAGCGATTTTCTTTTAGCCGACATTAGGGCTCCAATCCCTGAGTTGAGCGATTTTCTTTTAGCCGACATTAGGGCTCCAATCCCTGAGTTGAGCGATTTTCTTTTAGCCGACATTAGGGCTCCAATCCCTGAGTTGAGCGATTTTTCTTTTAGCCGACATTAGGGCTCCAATCCCTGAGTTGAGCGATTTTCTTTTAGCCGACATTAGGGCTCCAATCCCTGAGTTGAGCAATTTTCCTTTTAGCCGACATTAGGGCTCCAATCCCTAAGTTGAGCAATTTTCCTTTTAAACGACATTGGGGATCCAATCCCTGAGTTGAGCAATTTTCTGTTAGCCGACATTAGGGCTCCAATCCCTGAGTCGGGCGGTTTTTCCCTTTTAGCCAACATTAGGGCTCCAATCCCTAAATTGAGCGTTCTTACCTTCTGCAAACATTAGGGCTCCAATCCCTGAGTTGCGCCTTTTAGACTTGAGGTTTCCAATCCCCTCATCAATTCTGTAGATTTTTATGGCAATTAAGTCACGAAATTTTCCTAGTGAAACTGGGGCAGAAAATTTCGTTCGTTTGTTTTGTTGTCTCAGCAGGTCTGACCTTGAGGCGCATGGATCGAGATAACCTACGGAGTGTGTTTCAATCCAGAATAAAGAAAGGAAGTAAAAAAACAAAAAAAAAGAACAAAAAGAAGATGAGCCTAAATACTGGAGCAAACAAAGTGCGGATCGCTCAAAATCTGATTAAAGTCCCGAGCTCCGCCAATCCCGTTTCACTCAATGCTGCAAAAAATAAACAAGCACCTACAACTTGCGAGCATCAAGATTTGGATCGAAGTCTACAAGCAGAATCAGCTAAGTCCCAAGATCAAATTGCGAAAGAATTATAGATAGGAATCTTGTAACTAGTGGTTGACAGGCATAAGTAGTTAGTTCAGTTGCAATTTTCTTTGGTTGTAATAAGGAGGTCGGTAAAGCAGTAGCGGCAGCAGCAACAACAGTAACAGCAAGCATTGCAATCCCATGGTAGTCCCAGCTACCAAAACTTCCCGAACTACATTGACCTGATTCCTGTTTAGCCCAAGATATGTAGGAAATCTTTGAAGCAAAGATTCGGTCAAATCTTTCAAAAATGTGCTTCACACGGAGTATTTTAACGGGCAAAAATCGCTCATATCCGCTCACTTTATCTTTGCACGAAAACCTTGCATGTTTTCGAACAAAGAGGGGCAGCTGTGAGCACGTGATTTTTGTTTCCACGACAATTACTCCAAAAGAAATCGAAAAAAATAAAACAAAATGTCTTTGCGTATAATTTTGTGAATTTGCGTGGCATTTTGATAGCTATTCGTAGTTTTGTCTTTGATTGTTTATTTTATTAATTAAAAACACAAAAAAATGTGTTGCGTGTAAATTTAGGATCTTATTCTACTATTAGGAATTAACTAAATCATATTGTTTTTTTTAATGAATGAAAATCACAAAAAATATTATTTTTGGTAATTTTGTCATTTTTAGCGTTTAATGGTTGATTTTGTTTAATTAATATATGATAATTGTGTGTTAATTATTACTAAAAATCAATTAATGTCTGTATGATATAATTTTAATTTTATAATTTATTTTTAGGATTTTTTGTAAATTTGGATTTTTAATTAGAAATTAAAGAAGGAAAAGAGTGCAAAAATTGAGAAAAAGATTCGGACCTGGGCTCGTTTTTAAACCCAAAGAAATCAGGCCCAAACACATTGATCCAATCCGTCCCCCAGATACAAAAAACGACGTCGTTTTGGCACCTTCCATCTGAACCATTGGTCAAACAGATCCAACGGTCCAGTTCAGGTCTCTCATTAATCCAAACGACGCCGTTTAGGCATGACCAATCAGAGCCGTTCATCCCATCCAATCCAACGGCTCCAGGCTTTCCCCAGATACCCGACCCACTGATTACCCGGATTGACCCATTCCCAACATTAAACCAAACGACGCCATACCTTTAAGAGAAAAGATCGAGGCCGTCGATCATCAATGATCCAACGGCCGAAATTCAACTCCCCGTCTCGAATATAAGCTTTCCTCGCTTACCCCCACGCCCCCTAAGCCAGACCCCCCCTCCCTCATCCTCGTCTCTTTCATAGGCTGAACCCAAAAACCCTCAACAACCCTAGCGTCGCCCTTTCGTTCCCTCACCCTAAACCCGGCGGCAACGATTCCGGTGACCACCAGATTAACACCCCTAGTGCACCTCGACCCCCTAGACACAGATCTGCAAATCGTTGGTTTCAAATCTTCCTCCATCGTCTCGAATCTTCATTTGAAGATTCGAGCCAAACTTCAGCCTATGTCGATCCACCCCAACTGCACACCAGTTACTCCCCTGACCTCCCTCGTGACCAAACCAAGCCTGGTTTGGTTCGAATCTAACCAGAAAAGCTCGCACCCCAAATCTGAGCCCCGAGAACCCTAGAAATCCAAAACCTGGAGTTTTGTCCAATTAAGCGAAGGGTTGAGGTCTAATAGACCTTAATCGAGATGTTCTCAGTTGAGAACACTTCGATTAAGGTCCATTCGACCTCAAAAGAGGTCGAGTCCAGTTCGGGCCTGGTTCATTTTATTCTTAATCTTCCGAGATAAGTTTCTTTTCCTTCTGCTTTTGTTTGTATTTGTATTTGCTTGTATGATTAGTTAGCTTGTTTGAATTTTATGTTATCTTCTTTCAATTCTGTCCGTCTTCATAAAGACCTTTTATGTAGTCATTTTTCTTCTGATTATTTGTTACTTGTACTTATAGTGAATTATATGTCCAAGCTGTTTTGAATCATAGGATAGTTAAGGCCGTGTTAAAATCCCATGTTGCATCTAAAGTCACTGAAAGCTATCTGATGACTTGTTTGATATATTTTATTGTTTGTTAGCTATCTGTTGTAGCTCATATGGTCAATTAAGTAAGTGTCGTCAACTAAACTCACTTGAAAACTAGAAAAAAACATGAGGCTGCCCATTACAGTAGAATTTCTAACATGACTCATGTTCTTTATGTTAAGAACTCGTATCAATATGCTGGTTTCAGTATAGTTTTGATCCTTGTTTGCATTCTCAATTGCCTGTTTGATCCTTTGGCTTTGATTTGGTCAGGATTGGTTCCCAATATGACCTACTCATGCCACTGGAGTAACTTCCCTGTTTGACTGAGTTTGAATCAATAAATGAAGGAATTAATTATAGCTGTAGAACTATAAGCTAACCTGAAACCAGTCTTAGGAGTTAAGTCTATATAGACTATAACCTCAAACTTCTAAGCTTAAGGGTAATACAATAAATCACAGGAGTTTCAGGGGTATTCTGGGATTTTTAAAAGTTCTGAAATGCTTAAGAGCAAGTGGGCTGACAGTAGGGTACTAAAATATTAATTAAACTAATGAAATTAATTGACCAATAGTGGGATTGATGATATGTTAAGCACCTTTAGTAGCTGGAAATAAGTAACAGCATGGGATTGATGATCAAAAGCTGAAAATGCACATGAGAATGGTAGTGGAACCTGCTGTACAGTAGGATATTCACTACATTTTGAATTTCAGAAGATTAAAATAGAAGAAAAAATCCATGCCTAGACAATACTAAGTGGAAATGACAGCCATTAGGAGTTATTTTAAGCCATGGGCAACCTGCTTATAAAAGGGAGTTCTTCTCTTCTAATAAAAAAGAAAAAGGAAGGAAAAAAAAGAAGAAGGAGGCAGAACCAAAAAAACAGAGGCAGAAGACTGGAAAAGAAACCAGAAAAACAGAAAGAGAGAGCAGAGTGAGAACCAGAAAGAGAGGGAAGGGGGTTGGAACCAAAAGAAATTTGAGAACAAAGAAGAAGCTGAAAATTCTGCTTTTCTTCACCTTTCTTTTGTTTTGAAATCAGCATTAACTGCTTTGTTCTATTCGAAACTTGGGTTTCTTTCTTTGAGTGTCCAAAAACCAGAAACTGTTGTTCCATTGTCATTGCGGATCCACCTATTTCTGTTTGGCCTCAACTGAGTCTCCGGAGTCTGTTTTGGCTTGGATTTTGAGTACTGTTTCCATTGGTTATAGCTGAATTCTTTCACTGGGATTTATTCTGCTTATTTTTACTGCTGAAACTGCTGCTGTTGATGTTTGCTTTTTATCACTGCTGCTGCACTGATCACTCCTCTTTTCCTTCTTGTGTCCAATATCCAGGTACACACTTGAATTTCTCACTGATGTAACAGTAACAATGAGTATGAAATGAAAGGCGCGAAGAATTTCAATCATTTGGTGTTGTACCTATAGTCTTATAAAGTGTTAGTGGATTGTGTAATTTTTTTTAAGTTATAACTCAATAGAAAAAAATACATTAGGTAGATTGTACTTAACTGAAACTTAGTTTGTTTAGTTGTATATATGATATGGTTATGTAATTTATGGAATGCACAAGTAGTTAGTACATCGATAACTAGACTTTATCTCTAGTCATATTTTACACATATAAGGCCGACTGCTTCTAACCTTTCCAAATGCAATGTAGCTTTTAATCATTTGAGTTTAACTCTATCAAAATCGGATTCCATTAGGCAGTTTATAGGACAATGTTTGAATCCCATTATAATATCCTCTAGTAGTTAATTTCATTAATCTCATTAAAAATGTGTTAGTTTAAGTTCAACTGGGAGAACGTTTAGCGTAATTTTAGCATTTTATCAATCTTGTATGCATTTTTTTTAAAAAGCATGTTCGCTCGTGGAATAAGGCACGAAATTATTCCCCGCCTTACAAATTCGAGCGCAATTTTCCATTAACATCTTTTGTAATCTAACAATTAATAAGAGGCCGGAGCTGGCAAAGCATGTAATTTAATTAGTGTATATTTTCTTCTTTCATTTTTAGAGACGAACATAATAGAAAAAATGTAGTCACTGTAGGTTTATCCTTTCAAAAATAAAAATGAGACGAGCCTCACCAAATACAAATGCAAATTGTGGGGCCCTCAATAATTGGTCATAATAAATATTTAAATTTCTTGGGATGGACTGTTTAGTGAATTTCACTGCATTCCCCAGAGATAATAACACGTTAGACTCTTTAGGCACGATTTAATTAAATTACCTTCTTAAATTCGGGTGCGCATTTATGTGACCCAAATCCAAATCTCAACGGAGTCGGAATGTATTAGCAACCATGGGCGCATTGATTGTGACGTGGTCCGAGATGCATTTTCACGACGTTGCAATTCCATAAAAAATAAATAATAATACAAGCGGTTTAAACTTAATAAAAGCACACAAGTCATGACATGTATTAAAATCAGATATTTAGCCATTATAACAACTTAAGAGACCGTGCTAGAACCACGGGATTCGGGGGTGTCTAACACCTTCCCTCGGGTCAACAGAATTCCATACTTAGAATTTCTGGTTCGCAGACTTCATTTGGAAAGTCGAATATTTTCCTCGAATTGGGATTCAAGATAAACCGGTGACTTGCGACACCAAAAGCCAAACCTTTCCCAAGTGGCGACTCTGAATTAAATAAATAATCTCATTTCAAATATTGTCACTTAAATTGGAAAAACTCCCTCGCGCATTTACCCTTCGGGGCGGGCGCGCAAAAAGGAGGTGTGACAATGCACAATGTGCGGTTGCCAATCTATTAAAGCCTAATCGCTAACAAGGTTGTTTGTTTGATATATTAAGTCCAGGCAGGTGGTTAGTTGACTGGCATTCTGGCAACTCACTCCTACAACACCCAATCGAAAGACAGGCTGAATATAGTCGACCAGGAACCGGAAACCAGTATTGTCGATCCATCGAAAGAGATGGAAGAAATGGACGTTAATGCGATGAGGGAAGAAATGTATAGTTGAAACAGCAGATGGCTGAAATGTACCAAGCTTGGGCGTAGGGGCATCCACCACCGGTTTATCCCGCCAATCCTGCTTATATCCCACCATCAGCCCAACCGTAGGAACCTCCCACTGTGAACTCATCTCCAGCGTTTCCCCTCTACCAACAATGCCAAGGAACCACTTCCCACACCTCTCAAGCTCCACCACCCAAACAAGTCTCGTACCCTCCCCCGCCAATTACACCTGTTTTTGTGCCACCCCCACCCGCTACATTACACAGATCTTCTAGTAAACCCCTGTTTCAAACTCAGACAACCAGTACTATCCCCCAGAACCCACCTTCAAAGTTCCAGAACCATATCCTTACACTCCTCATCTTGATATCCCGGCAGAGACCGAGAAGCCGACCAGGAATCCTGAGCATGAAGAGATGATCAGAAAGGTCAAAAGCTTAGAGAAATCGTTCCGAGATATGAGGGGGCTGGGAGGCCAAGTAAGTGTGGCCTATAAGGATTTATGTCTGTTCCCAGATATTCAGTTGCCAGCGGGGTTCAAAATGCCCAAGTTTGATCTATACGATGGGCTTGGCGACCCGGTGGCACACTTAAGAGGGTTCTGTAGCAAGATGAGAGGAGGAGGTGGAAGAGATGAATTGCTGATGGCATATTTCAGCCAAAGTTTGAGTGGGTCAGCACTAGAATGTACACCAGACAAGATCATAGCAGGTGGTACACATGGGACGATTTGGCCCAAGCTTTCGCCTGTCATTTTCAGTATAATCTCGAAATCATCCCAGATCGTCTGTCATTGATGAAGATTGAGAATAATCCCGGTGAGAGTTTCCGAGAATATGGGTTCCGTTGGAGAGAGAAAGCAGCGAGGGTTGATCCCCCGATGAAAGAAAGCGAGATGGTTTATTATTTCTTGCAGGCTTTGAAGCCCACTTATTTTGGTCATTTGGTGTCAGCAATGGGCAAGTCCTTTAATGAAGTTGTGAAAATGGGAGGAATTGTTGAGGAGGTACTCAAGTCCAATAATATTATGAGTTATTCACCAATCAAAGCAACCACTCAGGCCATTCAAAACGGTACTGGGGGTGTGCTCGGAAAGAAGAAGAAAGAGGATGTTGCAATGATCGAGTCGGCGGCTTGGGGTGGATCCAGGAACCTTCCACCATTCTACAACCAACCTCGACCCTATCCCCTAACATACCCCCACACTCCATATAGCCCACCACAACATTACTACCCACCGCCAGATCTCTATTTTTCTGTCTATCATGCACAAACCTATACCCAACCTCCCGCTCACGCGCAATGGCGCGCGCCAGCTCCACAAAGTCCTTACCAAACTCCACAAAATACCCATCCACCCCCAAAATCCTACAAAACCCCCCCTGGAACAAGTTTTCGACCCAATCAAGCCTTTAAGAATGAAAGGGTGCAGAAACAAAAGACTTTCACTCCATTGGGAGAATCATATACCAGCCTATTTCACAGACTGAGACAGTTGGGTATGTTGAATCCGATCGAGGACAAAATGTCGAACCCTCTTCCCAGAAATCTTGATCGCTCGGTGAGTTGTGAGTATTGCTCAGGGGCCCTGGGCCATGACACAGAGAAATGCTGGAAACTAAAAACAGCTGTACAAGAGCTCATTGATACTCATCGGATCGAGGTTCAGGCCCAAGAAACACCAAACATCAACCAGAATCCGCTACCAGCTCAATAAGAAGCCCATATGATTGAGTTGATACACAAGGGAGGGGAGGATAAGAAACCCTCGCAGACGGTGATGATGATCCGCTCCATTGAAACCAATTCAAAGGAAAAGGTAACCAGTGAGAAATCAGTGGTCCAGCGAAAAGAGGTAGACAACAAGCCAGCTGTGGTAGCCGAGAAGGGGTCGTCAAATACTGTTGTTGTGAAACCATAGAAAGCTAAAGTGGTGGTACCAGGGGGTATAAGTAAACTTGTCGTGGTCGTGAAGGGTGCTCGCGTAGAGCCCGTTATTATAAAGCCAGTAACTCAGCTTCCAGTAATCAGCAGCAAGGCGGTCCCGTGGAAATATGAACGAGTGACAGTAACTTACCAGGGGAAAGAGGTTAGAGAAGAAGTATGTGAGACCCATGGTTTGACTCTATCGGGGAGATGTTTTGCCCCCGAAGAGTTAAGAAGGGCTAAAACTTCCAAAGGCAATCCAGTCTCGGTAAAGAAGGCTGTGTCCGAGGAAGAGGCAGAGAAAGTTTTGAAAAAGATGAAAGTGCAGGACTATTCCATTATGGAGCAGTTGAGGAAAACACCGGCCCAAATCTCGCTCTTGTCATTACTGATCCATTCCGACGAGCACCGTCGAGCTTTGATGAAGATCTTGAACGAAGCCCACGTTCCTGACAAAATCTCAGTAAACCACTTGGAAAATATAGCTAACAAGATATTTGAGGTAAACCGAGTCACTTTTTCCGATGATGAGTTGCCCGTGGAGGGCACCGAGCACAATAGATCCCTCTATCTGACGGTGAAATACGAAGACTCCGTGGTTACTCGGGTACTGGTTGAAAACAGGTCTAGCACGAACATCTGTCCTCTCGCCACGTTGAATAAGCTGCAAGTGGAGGATGAAAGAATTCACAAGAACAGTATTTGCATTCGGGGATTCGACGGTGGAGGGAAGGATTCAGTCGGGGATATAGTGCTTGAGCTCACAATAGGGCCAGTTGAATTTACTATGGAATTCCAGGTCTTTGATGTGGCTGTTTCGTACAATTTGTTGTTGGGACGCCCCTGGATCCATGCTGCCAAAGCAGTCTCATCTACTCTGCATCAAATGGTCAAGTTTGAATGGGATCGACAGGAGATTGTTGTACATGGCGAAGATAATTTGTATGTGCCCAATGGTGCCATTGTGTCGTTCATAGAGGTTGACGATGGCAAGAGACCATGGGTTTATCAGGTTTCTGACACAGTATCGGTAGAGAAAATTCCAGAAGGCAAGTGCGTGCCAACTCCAAAAATGGTTGCGGCATCAGTCATGGTAGCTGTCGAAATATTGAAAAACGGTTTCGTACCGGGCAAGGTTTGGGTACATCTCTGCAAGGTATTGTGCAGCTAGTCTCCCTTCCAATGAATCTAGATACTTTTGGTCTGGGGTTCAAACCTACCATTGCAGACATGAGAAGAGCTAGGAAAATGAAAAAGAAAGCATGGGCATTGCCAAAGCCGGTCCCGCATCTCTCTAGGTCATTTGTCAGGCCAGGTACCAGAAAGCAACTGCTGTCAAGGATCCCTGGACCACTGATTGGAGCCGATGGAGATTTAGAGAAGGGGTTCGAAAGGTTATTCGCCGAGGTCAATATGGTTCAAGCTGGGGAAGGGTCTAGCAAGGCAGATGTGCAATTTGTGGGACCACGTGCAAAAGTCAACAACTGGGAAGCTACTCCTCTTCCTATCCGGAGGGAGTCTTGGTAATGGGCTTTGATTTTCTTTTAGTTGTCTGGATTATTCCAGGGTCTGTAATTCAGATGTTATGTTCCATCCAGTTGGATGTGTTAAAACCTTGTTATCTTTATATTCAATAAAATGCAATTGTTCCTTTTCCGTCATTTCTTCTAATTTCATTTTTGTTTTCTTCTTTTGTACAGTTCTTTTATGCAGATATCAATGACATGACATGCATGAGGAATATTCGACCCAGTTTTAAAAGCCAATCTAACTCTGAAGTAATAATACAAGTAATTGAGTGTGATGACAAGTTGGAATTTGATGACGATGAGGCCTATGAAGAAATTAGTAAGGAACTAAGTCAGTTTGATGAAAAGCCCAAACCTAATTTGAACGATACAGAAGCAGTTAATTTAGGGGACCAAGAAAATGTCCGGGAAACTAAAATAAGTGTCCATTTGGAACCTCAACTCAGGGAGGAGATAATCAAAACATTGTTCGAATACAAAGACGTTTTTGCATGGTCCTATGACGACATGTCGGGTCTAAGCACTGATTTAGTGGTTCACAAATTGCCCACTGACCCGACATTCCCTCCTGTCAAATAGAAGCTGAGAAAGTTCAAAACGGATATGAGTGTAAAGATCAAAGAAGAGGTCACCAAGCAGTTCGATGCGAAAGTTATTCGGGTCATGCAGTATCCCACCTGGTTAGCCAATGTTGTGCCTGTGCCAAAGAAGGATGGCAAGACCAGGGTGTGTGTTGATTATCGGGATCTCAATAAAGCAAGCCCGAAGGATAATTTTCCCCTGCCAAACATCCATATATTGATTGACAATTGTGCCAAACATGAGATTGGTTCTTTTGTGGATTGTTACGCGGGTTATCATCAGATCTTAATGTACAAGGAAGATGCTGAAAAGACGGCATTCATCACGCCGTGGGGAACGTACTGCTATCGGGTCATGCCATTCGGTTTGAAAAATGCTGGGGCAACCTACATGAGGGCAATGACACCAGGAAATCGAGGTGTACGTGGATGATGTGATCGTGAAGTCTAGGAAGCAGTCTGACCATGTCAGGGATATGAAGAAGTTCTTCCAAAGACTTCGTAGGTACAATCTCAAGCTTAATCCTGCAAAGTGTGCTTTTGGGGTTCCGTCTGGAAAGTTGCTGGGGTTCGTAGTCAGCTGTCGGGGTATTGAATTGGATCCATCGAAAGTCAACACCATCCAGGAATTGCCACCTCCGAGGAACAAGACTAAGGTGATGAGTTTGTTGGGGAGATTGAATTATATTAGCAGGTTCATCTCTCAGCTCACGACAACTTGTGAGCCCATTTTCAAGCTATTAAAGAAAGACGATGCGGTCAAGTGGACAGATAAATGTCAGGAGACGTTTGATAAGATAAAAGGGAATTTGTCAAATCCACCCGTGTTGGTCCCGCCAGAACCAGGGCAACCTTTGATTCTATACTTGACGGTATTGGACAATTCATTCGGCTGTGTATTGGGTCAACATGATATCACTGGCAGGAAGGAGAAGGCCATATATTATCTCAGCAAGAAATTCACACCATACGAGGTTAAGTACACCCAGCTTGAGAGGACATGTTGCGCCCTAACCTGGGTGGCGCAGAAGCTGAAACATTATTTGTCATCTTACACTACTTATCTCATATCTCGCTTGGATCCATTGAAAAATATTTTTCAGAAGCCTATGCCCACAGGGAGGCTTGCAAAGTGGCAGATCCTGCTCACAGAGTTTGACATTGTCTACGTGACCCAAACCGCAATGAAAGCACAGGACTTGGCGGACCATTTGGCCGAGAACCCGGTTGATGAAGATAATGAACCCTTGAAAAAATATTTCCCTGATGAAGAGGTGATGCACATTGATGAGTTAGAACAAGGCGAGTAGCCTGGATGGAAGCTTTTCTTTGACGGAGCCGCAAACATGAAAAGCGTAGGGATAGGAGCAGTACTTATTTCTGAAACAGGGCAGCACTACCATGTTATGGCTCAGCTTCATTTTTACTGTACCAACAACATGGCTGAGTACGAGGCATGTATTCTGGGTTTGAGGTTAGTCGTGGATATGGGTGTCCGGGAAGTCTTGGTCTTGGGTGACTCGGACCTCCTGGTGCACCAAATTCAGGGAGAATGGGAAACACGGGATTTGAAACTCATACCGTACAGAAAGTGTTTACATGATCTTTGTCAATGATTTCAGTCAATAGAGTTCAGGAATATCCCAAGAATACATAATAAAGTCGCCGATGCTTTGGCCACTTTGGCGTCAATGTTACATTATCCAGATAAGGCTTATATGGACCCTTTGCAGATTCAGGTCCGTGATCAGCATGCTTACTGTAATATGGTAGAAGAAGAACTTGATGGGGAGCCATGGTTCCATGATATCAAAGAATACCTTCGGATGGGGGTATATCTGGTACATGCCATAGGTGATCAGAAAAGAACAATTCGACGATTGGCAAGCAGATTTTTCTTCAGCGAAGGGGTGTTATACAAAAGAACTCCTGATCTTGGTTTGTTAAGATGCATAGATGCAAGACAGGCCACAATAATCATGACTGAGGTACACTCCGGAGTCTGTGGACCGCATATGAGTGGGTACGTTATATCAAAGAAAATTCTCCGAGCAGGTTATTACTGGCTCACTATGGAGCAGGATTGCATCAATTTTGTGCGTAAATTCCATTAGTGCCAAGTGCATGGAGATTTGATTCATTCTCCACTATCTGAGTTACATACAATGTCCGCGCCATGGCCTTTTGTTGCTTGGGGCATGGATGTCATTGGGCCAATCGAGCCAGCAACATCAAACGGACACAGGTTTATTCTGGTAGCCATTGATTATTTCACCAAGTGGGTTGAAGTGACCAAGAAAGCAGTGGTCGATTTTGTGCATTCAAATATCATCTGTCGGTTTGGGATTCCGAAGGTAATCATCACAGACAATGGTGCCAATCTCAACAGTCATCTGATGACAGAGACATGTCAGCAATTTAAGATTATACATCGCAATTCCACCCCATATCGCCCTAAGGCGAATGAAGCAGTCGAGGCAGCCAACAAGAATATAAAGAAGATACTTCGAAAAATGGTGGAAGGTTCTAGGCAGTGGCATGAAAAGCTGCCATTTGCATTGTTGGGTTATCGCACTACTATTCGCACTTCAGTAGGGGCTACTCCTTATTTGTTGGTGTATGGAATGGAGGCAGTGATACCCGTAGAAATTGAAATCCTATCCCTTCGAATTGTTGCTGAGGAAGAGATTGATGACGTTGAATTGGTCAAAACCCGCTTGGAGCAATTAAGTCTGATTGATGAAAAGAGATTGGCGGCAGTATATCATGGCCAATTGTACCAACAGAGAATGGCAAGAGCATATAACAAGAAGGTACGTCCACGGAAGTTCGAAACAGGTCAGTTAGTGTTGAGACGTATCTTGCCTCATCAGGCTAAAGAAAGGAAAGTTTGCCCCAAACTGGTAGGGGACATTTGTTGTAACTAGAGTGTTGTCCAATCGCGCGTTATATTTGACAGATGTAGAAGGGAAATGTGTAGAAATGGCTATTAATACCGACGCAGTCAAGAGATACTATGTATGATTTTTTTATGGTACTTGTTTGTATTTGGTATATTTGGAAGGTTGAAATAACGAAGGCGTGTTGTTCTGATATCTAAACACATTATCCCTTGTCACCCCTTTTGAGCCTTATTTATTTTCTTTCATACCCTCCTTTCGGGATCAACGACACCACTCAGAGATGCAAGTGCGGAGGATAAGTACGTAAAAAGAAAAGAAAGAACAAACAAGAAAGGAAAAGGAGAAGAAAAATGAAAAGAGAGAAGAAAGATAAAGAAAAGAAAAGAAAAGAGAAAAGCGAAAGAAAAAAAAGAAAAGGAAAAAGAGAAAAAGAAAAGAGAGAAAAGAAGAATAACAGAACAAAAGAGGAAAGAAGAGAAAGAAAAAGAAAAAAAGAAAAATCGCAACAAACAAAGTAATTCCTATGACATGAACTACGTTCGACCTGATTCTTTTTAAGGATACGTAGGCAGCCTCACGGTTCGGTCTCATCAAAATAAAAATCCAAAAGTCCCCGAGCAAGAAACTGGGGCAGAGGTTGTGGTTGTGTTAAGAAATCTGATTCCGAGAGTTGTAATTTTGAACCTATGTGAATTGCTTTGAGCCTTTTTATACCCTATTCTTTTAACCCTGTCCGAAAGCCCACATTACGGTTCAAAGAAAGACCTTCTGATTAGTCTTTGAGAAATGCCAAGTCAAGCAGGTAAAGGTAATTCATGTAAAGGGCAACACTCTGGTTCAAGCAAGGAGAGAAGTTAAAAATGAGGGTGTCTTATTGGTGAAAACCTTCACAGGCACCGTAAGACAACGGAAGTTGAGAGAAATAAAAATGAGAGAGTCTTATTGGTAAAAACCCTCACGGGCACCGTAAGGCGAAAGTGAGTCGGGAGATGAACGAATGAAAGAGGTATGCTGGTGAAAACTATTCAAGGCACCGAAAGATGAACAAGGTCAAGGTTTGGGTAAAGTAATCAGGTCATGAAAATTCTGGGGGCAATGAAGTACGGCAACTGAAAGTTGATTGGTTGGACAGATTGTGCCGATTAATCTGAAATGCATGTCATGATCATTGGTACTAGCTGTTCCACTCAGATAAGTTTCTTTCTCTTTTTCCCTTTGTTGCAGTCATCTGGTTTTGGATTCTTCTTATCCTTAACCCGCAAAGTCATTGTATTTTATTTTCTTTTGGGCTTATTTGGCTATGATGTTTCAATGTCAGTTTTATTCAAAGCAAGTGAAAAGAATTTCAAAGCTCACTACCTACTTCCAAATCGCAAAGCACAGAATGGGCAAAGCATACTAAGAATAACACGATGAAAGAGGGAAATACAAGGAATCACTGGAAGCTTCATCAGTGGAATGGTATGGTAATGTCAGGGGCGACACAAAAGTTCAGTTAAAGGGGTCAGAGATAAGACAAAAACGGGGGTATAGAACACTTGGCTCGTCAAAGTCACGGGGTTTAAAGTCAGTCAGAAAGTCAAAGCGATTCAGGGACAGTTCGGAGAAGCCAGTCAGAACAAAGCAATGCAGCAGAAGGATCTTCAGCAAGAATGCCATCAGCTAACCACTATTTTAAATTGACAAAATTTTCTTTGATTGAAACAGGGGCAGGAAATTTCGGTTGTTCTGGAGAAACTCACCGTGGAGAAAGGCAGTCACCAAACAGGTTTGTTTTGATTTTCAGGACCCTCCTGGAAAATGGGACCTAGTTTAAAGTTCAGAAATATCATAATTTAGCATAAATGTATCCCAAAGAAATATAAGTGACTTAGAAGTGTGCATGTTCGAGATAGGGTTCAATTAGGAGTTTTTTAGGACCCTCCTGGAAAATGGGACCTAGTTTTGACTTTTAAGATAAAATTTGACTTTTGATTTTCAGGACCCTCCTGGATAATGGGGTGTAGCTTATGACCTTCTTAGATAACAAGACGTAGCGGAAGTCATGCCTTTAAAAGATATAGCTTAGATTTAAAATTGTCGTTTAGTTAAGAGTTGTCAAGACCCCCCTGGATAATGGGACCTAGCTTTCAAATCTTAGTAATACTTGGTAATATGATTTAGTTTTACAATCATATCTGTCCCCAGCCACCAAACTGGGGCAGAAAATTATCTTTGTTTTGTCAAGTTGAAGTCAGGTGCCCTCCTGGAGAGAAGGGAATACTTTCAAGCGTAGCAGTCAAGAGCCCGCCTGGAGAACAAGGGAATACATTTCAAGTTGAAATCAAGAGCCCGCCTGGAGAGCAGGGAATACTTTCAAGCGTAGCAGTCAGGAGCCCGCCTGGAGAACAAGGAAATACATTTCAAGTTGAAGTCAGGAGCCCTCCTGGAGAGCAGGGAATACTTTCAAGCGTAGCAGTCAGGAGCCCGCCTGGAGAACAAGGGAGTACAATTTAAGTTTTAGCTTTCAAATTCGTTGTTTTGTTTATTTTGAAGTCAGGAGCCCTCCTGGAGAGCAGGGAATACTTTCAAGCGTAGCAGTCAGGAGCCCGCCTGGAGAACAAGGGAGTACAATTTATGTTTTAGCTTTCAAATTCTTTGTTTTGTTTATTTTGAAGTCAGGAGCCCGCCTGAAGAGTAGGGAATACATTTTAAGTTGGAGTCAGGAGCCCGCTTGGAAAGCAGGGAATACATTCAAGTCAGTAGTCAGGAGCCTGCCTGGAGAGCAGGGAATACATATCAAGTTTAGCAGTCAGGCACCCACCTGAAGAAGGGGCAAACATCTCAGTTTACAATTCAAGATGGAAACAAACGGATGTCTCCGAAAGAATGGAGAACAACAAGGCAACAAGAAGCACGAAATCAAGTTTGAAGATAGAGATAGGACTTTTATAATCCATAGATCATAGTCTAGTATAGCTTTTGTTTTATTTTGACATGGTGTAATAAGGGTGTTCAGTAAGCAGTAGCAGCAGCGACAGTGAAATCACAGCTTCATGGTAGTCCCAGCTACCAAAACTTTCCGAACTACACTGACCTGATTCCTTTTTAGCCAAGGATATGTAGGCAACCTCGGAAGCAGGGTGCGGTCAAATCTTTCAAAAATGCTTCCCACGGAGTATTCAAACGGGCAAAAATTGCTCGTATCCGCTCACTTTATCTTTGCACGAAAACTTTTCGTGTTTTCGAGCAAAGAGGGGCAGCTGTGAGCATGTGATTTTTGCCCTACATGAATTACTCCCATAAATTCAAAACAAAATAATTTCGTTTCATTATTTGCAATTTTTGTGGATTTTGTGGCATTTTCTGTTAATTGTTTGCATTTGTCTGTGCATTTTTATTTTTGTTTATTTAATGAAAAATACAGAATATGCTGCATTTGCATTTAGGATTTAATTCTTTCATGTTGAAATAATTAGTAATTTAGTGTCTATAAAACTGGAAAATCCCCAAAAAATAAATAGTTCATTTTTGCATTCTAATTTTAATTTCTCGAATTTTGTTAGCTTTCTTTAAGTTAGTATTTTATTAGTACGGTAATTATTTTTAGAGATTAATTAGTTTAATTTGATAGGATAATATTAGTTTTAATAATTTAGGATCTATTTCTAATTTTGGAAAGAAAAGAAATTTGGAAATTGAAAAAAAAAAAAAAAAGATTCAAAAAAAAGAGAAACTCGGATCTGGGCCAATTAATTAAACCCCCTCCCCCTCCTTCAGCCCAATTGCCCCCCCTCGTACCCGACCAATTCTGACCCAAACCCGCCTATACCCGGTCTGGATTCCCCTTTCAAGTGAAACGACGTCGTTCCGACCATTGCCAATCTGAGCCGTTGATCCTCACTTGATCTAACGGCCCGAAACTAAAGCTGGGGGGGTATATATATGTCCGAAAACACACACCCCTCCTCAGTTCATCGTCCCCAACAGCCCAACTTCAGAACCCTGCCCCCCAAACCCTAGTAGCCGCCTCAGAATTCCCCACCGTCCGGTGGCGGCGCCGGCGTCCAATCGCCACCAAATTAACACCCTGAACTCCTTTCCACCTCCACATCCCAAATCTCTACACAGTTCCTTTCGAATCCCCTTCCATCGCCTCGAATCTCAGATCTGAGGTTAGCACCAGAAACCCTAAAATCCCCAAATCCACCCAAAATCACACCATGCAACCCCTCATCTCCTTCCGGCCTCAAATACATGTTGGCTTCATCGCAAAATGGCCCCTAGTGGTAGAGTAGAGGTCCGTATAGCCAAGTTTCTCCTAGGGATTCTTTTCTGGCTTAGCAAGGTCAGGTGAACCTAATACCGTCATTAATTGTTTGTCTTCTATTGAGGACAATTGATTAATGACCGTCAAAGTTTCACTGCCTCCTCCAAGTTTGTTCGAGTTCATGCGGTTCTTGACGAAGCAGGTTTGGAATAATTTCCCTTTGCATCAATTGGCTTTTCTCTTCTGTTTGTTTGCTTGGTTTGTTTTACAGCTTTTCAGAATCTTCGTCTCTTGATTAATGGCATTATGTTCTGATTGTGATATTGTTAGTTAGCTTGTTTGCGTAGTTGTCGATGACAAACGGCTTCGTAAGGTTTGCGTTTAATTTGGTTTCAATTCACGAGATTTTCTTCTTTTTTTTCCGCTGGGTTTCATGTCACATTTTGTGAATTAATTTTGGAACTGAGTCAAGTATAGTTCATCATTCGCATTAATTCTTGTTTCAAAAACATTTTCTGAATTCATGTTTATGTGTGAAGGGTATGCAAGCCAGTTTCTCATAATTTCAATAGTTGTTTTGGGTTTCAATTTGTTTGGAAGTGTCAGCCCATTTGTTTACTGTTATTGAGATTGTGAGCAGTAAGAATTTAAGGGGGTAAGTGAATAATGGGGAACTTTAGGGGGTAATTTTGGAGATTGTTTCAACCTAAGGAATCTTTAATAATTGATGGAAGCTTCCTAAATGGACAACTGCCCAAAATGGTTAGGGAAAATAGGCTGTAAGTTGAAAATATCTTAAGGAAATGGACAACTGTCCAAAAATTCAGTTTTGAAAGATGCCCTATGAGGGTATTTTAGAAAATCTGACTGCCTTGCCTTGGAAGGCACACAGCAGACCCTCAGCCTTTAAAAAGAAAGCTTTCTTCTCATTCAAGTCAGTTTTTTGTTACACCTTAGAGAGAGAAAAAGGGCTGAAAAATCAAAAAATGAGAGATAGCTAAAAAGAAATACAAAAAGTACTGTTCCATTGAAAATCTTTAGGGAAATCCTTGTGGTACTGATTCTGTGACAAGTTCCGAGCAACTGAAGTTTTAAAAGAGCTGAATATGTTTTGGTATACAAGTTTTTGGTTCACTGTTGGGTAGATTTTGGTTTTGAGTTGTATGTGATATCACTGTGGGTACAAACTGGGCTAAAGTGGTCTTTTCTCAATCATTTCTGGGCTAATTTTGTTGCTGATTCCTGTTCCTGCTACTGATTCCACTCCTGATTCCTCATTTCTCTGTTTTGCTTTTCAATTTCTAGGTATTTCCTTCAAACCTTGAACGGAAATGAAGCTTTTTATGGCAATTGTGCTTGAATTATGTATATCGAGTTGAAGAAATTGATCGCTGCCCTTTCCCTATTACTTTACCAGTTGTGGTGTTTAATATATGTCGTCTTCATGTTCCTACCAGATTCACATAAGTTATTTAGTTATTGTCGTACCTTTTAGATTCTTTATGGTGTTGTATAAAGTTCTCCCTTTCACTCGCTTAACTTGAAAGTTGAAGGGTCTTGATCATGTGTAGGAACAATAGGGAATAATCACAAAGAATTTTAGTGGTGTCGGGTGTATTTCAGGTCTGTTTTGGGTTTGTTGAGACTAGTATTGTTGGCTTGAATGCATGCTTTAGTTCACCTATAAACTTGCCGATTAAGGCCTGTTTATTAGATAGACATTATTTGCTGCTGAGGAGACTCGATATCGAGTCTTTGAGCTTCTAGTAGATTACCTTGAAATTTGATTTGGGCTCGTTAGGCCCAAAGCTCATGTTCTTGCGAGATGGCCTTGTGAGTCCAAGGCAGATGTGGGCTTAAAACGCAGACATGATTGAAATCTTAAGTCCAGTTGCTTTGTGTTTGAATAATTAAGGGAAAAGATGTTGGTTTATCACTGCTCCACATTGCTTTAGCTGATTAGTGTTCAATAAAATATGTACAATTGATAAGTTCCTGGGTGTGATCTGCGTTGGAGCTTGCAGTTGGGCCTTTAACGTTGGCGCCACGCCTTCGACGTGCTCTAAATTTTATTTCGGACTCCTGTTGTACTTCGTAATTTGGGCCTGTTATCGATGTGGGTCTATAGTGGGTTGGGTTATATATTAATGAGACGTTGTTGCATTTCGTTAAGTCACTTTTTTACTTAGGTAGAATTCAAATCTCTTTAGACCTTTAGTTAACTAATTAGACCTTTTAAAAATGGATTGAGGCACACCCGACTAGTCAATTGTATAGCTCGTGGCCTTAGCAATTCCGACTCGATTTTAGGAATAATTGTTGAATAGCCGTAGAGGAACCTTTTGGGCCATTTAAAATACAATTGTGATTGTGTACACGTTCGCGTGACATGATTACAATTCTAAAAACCAATTCGGAGTATGCGTTCGCGCAACTTCGAACAAACGTTCTTAATAATAAAAGCGGATTTTCGTATGGTATTAATTAAATTAGTTCATATAGTCCGAGGTGCGTCGTATACCATTTAATCATACAAATGACAAGTGTTTATAGTTTGCTTTAGATATGCGCAACTTTGGCCAAATCTTTTCATATATAATAACAAAGTGTTATTAATTGTGGACACGTTCGCGTACCATGATTTTTGACGCGCCGAAGGGAAAGAGTATGCGTACGCATAACTCGACCCTTTAACTACGAATGATCAAGTGATTTAAAAGCGGTTAATAGATAAATGTACATAGGATCTAAAGTCAGTAATTAAATAATTTTAATAATCCAAGTATGATCAAAGCGACCGTGCTAGAACCACGGAACTCGGGAGTGCCTAATACCTTCTCCCGGGTTAACAGAATTCCTTACTCGGATTTCTAGTTCGCGGACTGTTAAACAGAGTCAATCCTTTTCCTCGATTCGGGATTTGAACCGGTGACTTGGGACACCATAAACCTCCTAAGTGGTGACTCTTATTTTTAATAAACGATCCCGTTTCGATTGTCCTTTAATTGAAAAAACTCCCTTGAATTTATGCCCTTTATGGGGTGTAGATAAAAAGAAGGTGTGACACTTGCTCCTCAGGTGGGGCAACTGGTGGATCTGTAGGTGCTGCCCTAGTTTCTGTACGAGCTACACCTCTGCCCTTACCGTGACCTCTAAAACGACCTCAGCCTCTCGCGGCCCTAATTGGTGGTACTGGTGGCTGTCCATCCTGTCCGGTAGTACGTGTCCTCACTATTTGTGAGAGAATGGAATAATAAAAGTTTAGTTATCGGGATCAACAAATCCACACGACAAGTATACAAGAATGTGAAGTTTTTCCTAAGGGTTCGGTAGCCTCTCGAAGATAAGCACAAACGTCTCTATACTGATCCGCAAGACTCTACTAAACCTGCTCATGACTCATGAGACCTATGTAACCTATGCTCTGATACTAACTTGTCACGATCCAAAATCCAACTAGTCGTGATAGCACCTAACCCAACCCACTAGGTAAGCCAACTATTAACTATCCAATTCTAATGAAATTCAATAAGACAATTAAGCAAAAGAAAATATATGAATCTTATACATTCCCCAAGGATTGGTAGTACAAATCACGAGCCTCTAAGATTTGAATACACAAAGCCGACATGAAATAAATACATCATCTATTTAAAATTTACATTAGCAGATTTTTATAAATCTAAGGCTACCATAATAAGAGGCGGCTACATCCGGAGTGCAGGTACGTCTTCAATTCCAGCTTCTGTCACTCACAGCAACATCAACATCCAACATCTGCACGTAAGGCGCAGAAGTGTAGTATGAGTATGACCAACCCCATGTACTCAATAAGTAACAAACCTAACCTTAGGTTAAAAGTAGTGACAAGCTGGAACATAGGTCGGAGTCAAACACCAATAGCCAATAACAGTTCTATATACGGCTAAAATCGAAAAGTCCGATTTTGTGATCATTATGGCATTTCACAGCCCGTCTTCAGAAGCCTCAAATCACAGCTCGAGGTTTGACCCCGAGGGTTCCCAATGCTCAACCTCGGGGAAGCGCAAATTAGTGACTATCTTAGACAAGCGGGAAATTCCCAAAAGGCACGTGGCTAATGCTGACCGGGTCAACAAGAATAGTACAAGTCCGTACCGTGGCATTAAATAGTTGTATCAGCTGCATATCTTTGTAATAAATGCATATGTACTATATTGGGATTCCCCCTCCTATATAAAGGGGACCCTTGTCATTTTGTAAAGAGACATGATATTCAATACAAGAACATTCTCTGCTCCTTAACTTAAACATTCTCCATTGTCTTTCCTTTGATTTATTATTTACACTTATTGTGTTTCACTAATTGTTCCTCATTTATTATCTATCATTAATCATAAAGAGCCATTATTGAGGACCTTGGAACAGTTAGTCCTTCATCGATCATCCCCAGTCAAGCTCACTAGCTCAACCTCGAGGCCCGGCATAGGCCAGTCCGAGACCCCGATTCGCAGCTGTTCGTTTTGGATAACAACACTGCCTCTTACTCTTACTCTATTTTCCTAGCTCATACTTAGCATCTATCACTTAATAACTAGCATTAAAATAAATCACGCATTTTTAGAACCACAAAATCAAATCTAATTGTAGCTACCATTTTCAAGGTAAATAGTTCGGCGCCCACCGTGGGGCTAAAAATAATAGTGATTGTTTTCATGCTGGTTTATTGAAAACACAAGTTATTCTTCACACTTTTTCTTGTCAAAGAATCTTTGATTTTAGGTCAAAATGTCTAACTCAGTAAATGCACATGAAAACAACGTCCTAAGGATTGTGGAGAAAATGGTGTAGCTGTTCCAGGCGTCGGTGTACCACTGCGAAACATTGAGGATGCACCAGAGCCAATACCCATGGATGTAGGCTCACGCAATGCTCAACACGTCGATATAAGCTCACACACTAACGAGAGTACACACCAAGAAAACCAACAAGAAGCTCAAAGAACCCCAGCTCGGGAAGAACGAGAGGTTAGCCTTCATATCATTTTTGAGATGTTGCAGGCACAACAGCTGGCGATTGCTCAACTATAAAGCCACCAAAAAACTCCAAGCACAGCAACACTAGAAACGGCTCCTCGAGCCTAACAGGTACCGAAAAGATCGAGCAACAACGGGTTAGCAGCCGACCCTGCTATCATGAAGATGTTTGAGGACCTCACAAAGAGGATTGAATCGGGCAAACAGAAGATAGAAGCTACTGATAAAAGGTGGAGACCTAAAATTCAAGGGTTGATCAAAACTCGGGCGCTCTCCCGATTCTTAAGGGTGCAGATTCGAAGAAATTCGTACAAAAGCCATTCCCATCAAGTGTTGTTCCGAAGCCCATCCCGAAGAAATTTAGAATGCCCGATCTCCCAAAGTACAATGGAACCTCGAACCCCAACGAGCACATCACTGGTTACACTTGTGCTGTAAAGGGAAATGACCTGAAGGACGACGAGATTGAATCCGTCCTGTTAAAAAAATTCGAAGAAACACTTACAAAAGAGTCCATGATGTGGTATCACAACCTATCCCCGAATTTGATAGACTCATTTACCATGCTGGTGTGAGCACGTGCTTTTTACCCTATATGAATTACTCCCATAAATTCAAAACAAAATAATTTTCCATTATTTGCAAATTTTGTGGCATTTTCTGTCAAGTGTTTGCATTTGTCTGTGCATATTTATTTAATTAATAAAAAATACAAAAACATATGTTGCATTTGCATGTAGGATTTAATTTTACATTTTTAGATGGTAAATTAGTTATTTTATAAAAGTGGGAAAAGTCACCAAAAATAGTTATTTTGCACTTTTAATTTTAATTTTTGAACTTGGGTAGTGTTTCCTTTAATTTGGGTCTTAATTAATTGTGTTAATTGTTATTTAAAGTTAGGTAATTTAATTTGAATAGGGATTAATCTAGGTTTGTTTTATTTTAATTTAGTTTAAAAAGAATTAAAAGAAATTAGAAAAAGAATTGAAAAAGAAAAAGAAAACAAGAGAAGGAATTCTGATTTGGCTGCATTTAATTTCCAAACCCCAAGCCCAAATATTTCTCCCCAATTCCCTCAAACCCGGCCAAGACCCAGCCCAAAACCCACTCCAAACGGTCTGTCTCCCCTTAAAACCAAAACGACCCCGTTTAGATGGCCAATTGATCTGGGTCGTCGAGGTTCTTTAATCCAACGGCTCATAAGTGGGGGTTTCTTAATATATATATGTCCGAATTGCCCCCCCCCCCTTCAATCGTCTCTCTCACACACCCCTTCTCAAAGACCACCTTTTCAGAACCCTAGCCGCCCCTTTTCTCCACCGCCTTAAGGTGGCGGCACCACCTCCATTCCTCACCAAAATAACACCCTAGAGCCCCATCGACCTCCCCTTCCCAAATCTCAAACCAGTTTCCCTCGAATATCCCTAAATTTGCTCGAATTTCAGATCAAAGCTCAACCCTAAATGAAAGAAAAAAGATGGTTATCAATTTTTCGAGTCCTTTGAGGTTGAGATGGACTTCTGTCGTGTTGTTTTCAGTCGAGAACATGTGATTGAAGTCTATTTCGGCCGCAATGTATGGGGGATTATGTCGAAAGGGTAATCTAACTCAGATTCGCTTTGGTAAGTCCAATTTCCTGGTCATTTCCTCTCTTAGTTTCTTTTTTCCCTCTCTTTCCTTAGTTTTCAAATCATTGTTGAATGTGGTTTATTTAGTTTTTGTGGAATCAACATCAATTATTAGCTTCTCTGTTCTGTTTAAATTTGTTAAACTAGTGTGGGTCTAATTTCTTTTGTTTTAATTTTTGGGTCGTGTTGAGTTGTTGGTTCAGGAGTTCAAATTGTCTCTCCTTCTTTCTCATTTCAAATGAATTGCAGAGTTAGACCTGGGCCTAAGGAAGGGGATTGGCCCAGGTCTTGATAGAATTCGTGCAGTTTGGTTCAAGCTACTGGGTCAACTTGACCCGTATTTGATTTTTAGGGGTAAATAACAGGGCTGTCAAGGGTATTTTTGGTTAATTGCTTAGGAGAATCTTTGGGTAATTGCTTACAGGGCTGTCAAGGGTATTTTTGGGTAATTGCTTAGGAGAATCTTTGTTAACTGAATTGGAACCTTCCATGAAGTAAGGTGGGGGACTATTTTGATAATTTGATAATTACATTAGGGGTAGTTAAGCTAAAATGAAAATTGGAGGAGGGTAGAAGGGCAAATCTAATTTTCCCAGTGCTGCCTATTCCCCTGCCTATAAAGTCACATTTTCTTGCTTTTCAAGGCAGATATTGAAGAGTTGAAAAATTCATAAAACAAAGACGGCTAAGAATTTCACTGAAAGTTACTGTTTCATTGCGATTTTTTGTGATTTCTTAAGTTTCCAATTCCTGAAATGATTTCTGATCTATCTGGGGCTGAAATGGTTTGATTTGGGTGGTTTAAGAGTTTGGTTTGAAGTTCTAGTCAATTTTTGTTGATTGTTGCACATCATTTTCTAGGTTTGAGCTGGTTTTGCTGGGATTGATTTCTGCTACTGTTCTGTTGCTGCTCAACCACTGATTCATTATTTCTTTGTTTCATTTCAATCTCCAGGTAAACTTATAAACTATAGAGAGCAAATAATTATAAAGACTCATGCTCGAATGGAAGTTAGAATGAATATGAAACTGATTTGAACCTTGCTTCTTCTGTTTTCTCATTTATATCTGTAATAAATATGAATTTGTGTTTAGTATGTTCATCTTTCTAGATGAACTAGTATCATTTGAAAGTGTAAGTTCTAGATTATGAGGTTTTAGCACTGTGAAAAATGAAGAGTTTGGATTGGTTAATTTGTTGATTAACACTAACTAAAGCTTTGTTTTATATGGTTTTCGAAGAAGTGAATTAATTGTGTATGGGTAGCTATGATAAAAGTTTGAAGCTAAGCTAGTTTTGTTTTACTGTTTACTTAATCTGTTGAATCATACTTTAGATTATTATATTGATCTCTTATCAATTGGAATCTAAGTGTATTTGTATGCTAAGGGTTTGGCATTAGCTTTAATCGTATGGTTTGGTTAAGTAGGAGTACTGATTGTGCTTATGTATGAAAATCATCTCATGGGAGTCTAGTAGCAGCCTTTGATTGTGTACCCTTCTTCTTTCTTTAAATTTGAAGATTAATTGGTAATTTTAAGTTAAAATTTCAAGTATGAAGAGTCATAAGACACTAGTTAGATTTCTGTATCATGATGAATTAGTTGATGTGGGCATGTAACTTGAACAATTATGTGCTAGTCTCAAGAGTGGTTCTCAGATTGCTGCTATAAATTTAGACCAGACGTGTTTTGATGTTTAGATTGTAGTATTTGTACGAAAGGTGTTGATAAGTGTTTTAAATCAGAAATTGTTTAATATCCGTAATGCCAAGAAATGTGGGCTGTAAACTCGAATGCAAAGGATTGACTCCCTGTGTTGATGTGTGGACTCGAACTAGGGACCCCATCGCTTGCTGAAGCTGGTCTAGTTTCAACATGGGCTCCCTCTTGGTCCCAGCTTGGATTGATGATAATTTGTAATTTAGAATGGTATTACGTCTGAAGTCTATTCGGCCTCACGCTGCGCCCAAATTTAAGCCATTAACTCCTTCCTTTAAAATATATTCTGTTAGCTTGAACCATGGTAGAATCCTTGCCCATTAATGTTTGGGTAATTGAGCTTCTTTAATTAGTGGAGTGAACCATACTAGATAACATAAACAGTTCATGGCCCTCCAAATATAACTTTAATTCTTTTTCTTTAAATTAGAATTGAGGTGCGTTGTGCCAAACAAAAATGAGAAATGCATGGCCCTCGTTTAATTAGTCTTGTTTATCCTTAGAAATTAAGGCGTTCCATTTAGCGAATTTTCATGGCCCTCGCAAAGTTGCTAATGCGTAGTTGCTTTAGGCGCGTTATTTTAATAATTTACCTTCCTAAACTCGGGTGCGCATTTATGTGACCCAAATCCAAATCTCAACAATGTTAGATAAAATGTGTCGAGGATCGCGGGTGCATTTATGTGATGCGGTGCAAGACATATTTTAAATAACGTTGCAAATCTTTCTTTAAAAAGTTAAAATGCACATAGGCTAAAACATGTGCTAAAATCAGATAATAGGCCAATTAGAACAGTTGAGCGACCATGCTAGAACCACGGAACTCGGAAATGCCTAACACATTCTCCTGGGTTAACAGAATTTATTACCCGAATTTCTGGTTCGCGGACTGTAATACAGAGTCATTTCTTTTCCTCGATTCGGGATTCAACCGGTGACTTGGGACACCATGTATTATCCCAAGTGGTGACTCTGAATCCTTTAAATAAATAAATCCCGTTTCAATTGTCCTTTAATTAGAGAAACTCTCTTATACCCTTCCGGGGTGTAGGAAAAAAGAGGTGAGACAACTGGCAGATTCTTTTATAAAAGCGCATGCCAGTGCCATCAAGGTTGCTACAAGGAAATCCGACGTCTTCAAAATCAAATAGAGAGAAAACGAGATGCTACGAGAGTTTGTATCTCACTTTCAAATGGAGCTAATAGAATTACCACCAGTCTCCGATGATTAGGCAGTGCAGGCCTTCACCCATGGTTTGAACGAGCGAAGCTCGATAGCTTCGAAGCAGCTAAAGCAGAACTTGGTTGAATATCCCACTGTGGCTTGGGCGGATGTCCATAACTGGTATCAATCGAAGATTAGGGTCGAGGACGACCAACTAGGAGCCCCATCGGGCTCAGTATATCCTAGTAGGCCCCTGGCAAAGGAACCAAGGCCAAACAAGGAAAGGTACCAACCATACACTGAAGATCGAAGAAATGCCCCAAGGGCAGATCGAGGTCATAACCCTCGGGGAATCGTGAGTAGCGCCAGATTCGACAGACACGAAGGACAGACGAAGGCACCCCAATTATCTGAGTATAACTTCAACATTGATGTTTCGGACGTCGTATCAGCCATAGGTAAAATCAAAGACACCAGGTGGCCAAAACCCATACTATCTGATCCGTCACAAAGGAACCCTAATCGAGCGTGCAAATTTCATGGCACACATGATCATAGGACCGAAGATTGCAGATAGGTCCGAGAAGAAGTAGCCCGACTAATCAACAAAGGGCACCTCCGAGAGTTCCTCAGCGACCGAGCCAAAAATCAATTTCGAGAAAGAGAGGCAAACAAGAAAAATGAAACAGAAGAGCCACAACATGTCATCCACATGATCATTGGAGGAATCGAAATCCCACAAGAACCCATTGTCAAACGAACAAAAATATCCATCCCTAGGGAAAAGCGAACTCGAGGTGACACACCCGAGGATGCTCTCACATTAAGCGAAGAGGGCATCGAGGCCCTGTCTCAGCCTCATAACAACACATTGGTAATTTCTTTTCTTGTGAATTCATTTCAAATTAAACGTGTGCTTGTGGATCCAGGTAGCTCGGCCAACATCATCAGGTCGAAGGTGGTGGAGCAGCTCAGACTGCTCGGCTAGATCATGCCCGCCTCTCGAATCCTCAATGGATTCAACATGGCGAGCGAGACAACAAAAGGTGAAATCACCCTCCCGGTCAATGTGGCTGGCACAACCCAAAATGTCAAGTTTCATGTCATCGAAGGAGACATGAGATACAATGCCTTGCTCGGAAGGCCTTAGATACACTGCATGAGAGCACTACCATCAACCCTTCATCAAATGATGAATTTTCCAATGAAGGACTGAATAAAAAAGCTATACGGGGAGCAGCATGCAGCAAGAGAGATGTTTGCGGTGCACCACGTGGCACCGACATCGACACCTTCAACACCAAAGGAGTCAAAGGATAAGCAAACAATGAAGTAGAAATCACAAGCTACATTCTCGGCTGCACTCGAGTAACTAAGCAAAGGACCGTACCGCATCCCTGGAGCGAGCGATTGAAGCATATCGAGGCGCGAGCGCTATCTCTACTAAGGTATAACGGTCTCCCTTTTTACTTACGTACTACACTAACCTGTGTGCAGGCATCCCGTTAGAAGATTGAAGCACCTTACAGCTTGAAGACCTTAGGTTTAAAGCATGCGTTGCACTCTTTTCCTTCGATCGGATTTTACCGACAAGGTTTTTAACGAGGCAACATCTATATGCTACCTAAGGAGAACTTAACATGTATTCAAAGCTTCTCTTCAATCAACCTCGAATATTGGGGGGCATCCCCCTGGGAGATCATCTCCCCGAGAAATCAAGACGAGCCAAAGAGGGTCTCAATAGAAAAATGATGTATCGGGCCAAACGGTCAAAAGAACCGTGTCCGCGTAGAATAATCGAACCCTCGACAGTGAAAACTATGTATACTTGTACCAAGTAATCAAGGAATATTTTTTTATTTTTTACCATCAAAACACTTTGCGCTTCAAAGAATTGCTATTTTCATAAGAAATGGCTCCAGGGCTAGAAATTTCCCAAACACTCGAGAACTAACATCGAAAACCTCGAGCTCATAATCCCTCAATGAGGCAACATCAAGTTTACAAAGAACGGATCTAGAGCCAAAAACAATTTCGATGTCTCGGGGACTGTCGCCGACTGTCACCCCATCGAGCTATCAAAACCTCGAGGCCGTAAGACCCCAAGCGGGAAACCTCGAGCCCTAAAGCCCTCTATGTGGCAATTATAGAAAATGTAAGACCTCTATGAGGCAACCTCGAGCTCATAAGACCTCCATAAGGGAATACAAAATCTGTAAAACCTCAACCAAGGCATGAATTATACTTGTGCCAAGTAACCAAAGAATATGTAATACCTTAAGAAAGGCATGTTCAAATTTATAAGACCTTACAAAGGACATAATCCTGATCTGAAAGTCAAGGCTATATATTCGAACTTGTAAGATCCCTAAAAAGGCATACCCTCGATATAGATGCCGAGGCTACTTCACTCGGGGACTAAAAGGCTACGACCAAACACAATGACTATGGACATAAGGCTTCGGCCAAACTAACATGACTCGGGGATGCCCGACCGTCGCCATAAAATCACAGGCCTTCAATTATTTCAACAAGAACCGGTTAATCAGGCTACCCTCGGCATAAGCAAAAAAACTTCAATCCTGTCACCTCCAAACAATGAAAAGGCTTCGAAACAATTCAGCCATTGAGAGAAACCTCCTGAGGTGCTCATTTATAATCACATAACGACTCACAATCAAGGTTCTTATCGAACCAAGGTCGAAGAGTCGGACAAACACAAAAACTTCAAAAAGTCATTGACGAGGGAAAAATAAAGCCTATATTAGAGGTCATACCGACCCAACGCATAAGATCCTAAGTGCCAGCCTATATTAAAGGTCGTACCGACCCAATGCATAAGAGCCTAAGCGACAACCTATATTAGAGGTCGTACCGATCGAACTGTGAGCACGTGATTTTTGCCCTATGAGAATTACTCCCAAAAAATTCAAAATAAAATAATTTTTCCGTTGTTTGCAATTTTGTGGATTTTTTGTAGTATTTTCTGTTATTATTTGTATTTGTCTGTGCATGTTTATATGTTTAAATAAATGAAAAATAAAAAACAAATAGATTGCATTTGCATTTAGGATTTAATTTTATAATTTTTTTGAGTTATGTAGTAAATTACTTATTCTTACAAAAAGGAAAGAATCAAAATAATAATAATAATAATAATAACGTATTTTGCATTTTTTTAAAGTGTTTAATGTCAAATTGTGTGATTGTTTTATTTTTAGTATTTAATTACTTGTGATAAATATTATTTGAAGTGGATTAGTATTTTAAGTTAATTTTGGTTTTACAATTTGAGTTAGGATTTTTGGTTTTAATTTTGAAGACAATTTAGGAAGAAAAATAATTAATAAAATAAAAGGAAATCGGAATTGGGCCAAAATTAATTTAAATCCCAAAGCCCAAATCTAATACACCCAAACCGGCCCAGAACTTGTTTTCTTACCCGATTCGCCCCTACCCGAATCTCACCCACAACCCGAAACCGACCCAATCCTGGAACTGACCCAACCCCAGAACCCAAAACGACCTCGTTCCATGCCCATCTGATCACAACCGTTGGATTTCTATCATCCAACGGTTCACGTTAGCTTTCCCATTTTAATAATACTAAACCCTAAACGACCCCTACCCCCAAAATCAGAACACCCCCCCCTCTCATTTGTCTCTCTCATTGTTTCAGACAACCATGTCTCACCACCACCCTCCGCCACCAGAAATCGCCTCACGGTGGTTCCGGTGGCCCAAACCACCACAAATTAACACCGTAGATTCTCCTTCACCTCATCATCTCAAATCCCCAAACCGTTTCTTTCGAATCGTAGCCGAACTGGTCGAGTCTTCGATCGAAGTTTGAACCCAAAAACCCTAGTTTACCCAATCGGCCCCAAACAAACACCCCATAACCTCCTTGACCTCCTCATACCCGATACATATATGGTTTTCCTCGAATTTGTCTAAAATAGTTCGAGTTTCAAATCTTGAGTTCGAATTCTAAAAAACAGATTCAAACACAAGGATTGTTGATAAATTCAGGGTCGGTTTTGTTGCAAAATGGTGTTAATCACTTGTTCTTACAAAGAGCAAATGGCTAACATCATTTGGCGACGAAATCGGAAAAAATTCGAATGCCAAATGAACCTGTTGAGTTGGTGAGTCCCCAGTACTACCTCTTTTCTTTTCTTGTTTTTATTTCATTTCAGCCTCGTCTTCTTCTCTTCTTGAGTTTTGAATTAAGGTCAAAAGTGTGAAATGTCCGTTCGTTGTCCTTATGTTCATATTCGTACATGTCGTTAATTAATTTGATAGATGATTTTGCTTTTCAATCTAGTCGAAGGTTTTAATTTTTGTTTACTATAATCAAGGTACTTCAGAACTTAGGGGAATAAATAACAGAAGCTTTGAGGGTAATTTGGGTAGGAAAACCTGCCAATAATTAATTAGGAGGTTTCTCAATAGTGGTAGGGTCTAGGAAATGCACTACTGAATTACTTAAAAAAGCATTAAGTTAGTGGAATGAATTAAAAAATAGAAAAGGGTATTGGTAGTGGAAACTACACTTGTTTAAGGACCTTTTAAGAGCTGGAAATCAGAAGAACATGGGGGTGTGATTAAAAGGCTAAGGGATACACATGGTAAGAGAATAAAACAAGCTGGAAAGGGAAAAGATTTGAATAAAAAAGGGAGTTGGCTCTAGTCTTAAAAACAGACACACATAGACAGAGAGATGGACATTGAGATACACACAGACAGACCTAAGAGAAGGGGATAGAATCAGAAGTGAGGAGAAAACTACTATTCCATTGTTGTTCCGCATTAAATCTTGAAACTTTCTATTCCTAGATAAGTTTTCTGATTTTTTGCAGTGTTGAAAAACGATTTGAATTGGTTTTGGAAAGTGTTTGTTCGAATTTTTCATCCGTTAACTGTTACATTGATATATCCGGGGTTATTCGTTGTCTTCTCGGATAAAATCTGGGCTGATCACTATTCTTGCTACTGTTTTGTTGCTGCTTCCTCATTTTCTGTGTTGTTTTCGAATTCCAAGTACCATCTTAGCCCCCCTGAGTATCAAGTGATTGTTGAAACTTGTAAATCGAGAGATTGGTTGAATACAGGCTGCATTACACTTAATTTCTTTTATTTTCTTCCATTTCTTTAAGTATTCTGTAGTAAACTTTGTATTACATATGTTTAGCCTAATTATTGTACTAAGGAAGTGAATCTATGACCTTTAAGAATTCCTCATTTGTTTGATGGCTTAACAGCCGGATTCACTATGTTTTCTGCCTAATTTCTGATTTAGGCAGTAAAGTTCGAATGCACAAGTTTAATTTGGGACTGTTAGAGATAGTGTAGTATCTGGTTTGTTCTGGTTACACGACCAGTTTTGTTTCTTCTATATTGCTGGAAGTCAGCGTGATAGTTTCGTATGGAATTTGCAAAAATGATCAAGTGTGGTTTGCATTTTGAAGGGAATTGTGAGGTGATCTAAGGTTTGTTTTCTCATTTAAGGTTGTATGGTTTGTTTAGAATAGATTTTTAAACTTAGAATGTTGGCATTTACTAGTACTTTTTATTAATTCAGTGGTTTGGTTTTCTTAAGAACATGTATTTGGTATTTTACTTTGGCAAGTGGAATGACTGTTGGTGTATAGAGACAAATACGAAATGACTCCAAAATTTTGGCAAGAAATTATTTTCTTAATTTTGAACTCATTTTCACACCAACTTTCCAAAATATCATAGAAATTGATCAGATAACTTGATTTGTAGGATTCATGCATTATTTATAATTTAATATTTGTGATATGTTGATTTGCCATCTCTCCCTCGTTATATTTGATATATTGGCATCGTGTTTTGATTGAAGAAGCTGTTATTTGTTTCAATTGAAAGTTTAGGGACATTGGTCGTGCTGGGCTTTACAGACTCATGGGTTTATGTCAACCGATGTAATTTTAGGCTTTCGTATAGGCTCACTCTTTCATATCTGGGTCATTAGCATCTTGGTTTGAAGCAAGTGAGTTGGCCTATTTTACAAAATAGATGAGTGCTTAAATATCTCCAATAATTTCCATAACTCCGAAGACTTGCAATAATCTAAAATCTGAATATTCTACTTACAAACTTTCGTGTTTGCTTAAGACGCGTTGGTTTTTAAATTGATTTTCTTTTTAACTACTAATTTCGGGTGTGCATTTCATGTGACCCAACTCCAATTCTCAATAACGTTAAATAAAAGGTGTCCTGGATGGCGGGTGCATTTATGTGACGTGGTTCGAGGCGTGTCTTAATAACGTTGAATCTTCCTAAAAAATATTTAAATAGAAACGGTTAAGTTAAAATTTGCGCATAGGTTCATAATTGTTTAAAATCAGATAATTAAGCTGAATATAACAGTTGAGCGACCGTGCTAGAACCACGGAACTCGGGAATGCCTAACACCTTCTCCCGGGTTAACAGAATTCCTTACCCGGATTTCTTGTTCGTGGAATGTAATACAAAGTCAATCTTTTCCTCGATTCGGGATTTGAACCGGTGACTTGGGACACCATAAATCTCCCAAATGGCGACTCTGAATTCTTAATAATAAATCCTGTTTCGATTGTCCTTTAATTGGAAAAACTCCTTAATACCCTTCCGGGGGTGTAGGTAAAAAGGAGGTGTGACAGCTCTGGCGACTCTGCTGGGGAACGAACCCATAATCTCTGGTTCAGGGTTCAGAATTCAAGCTTAGGATAATTTTTATATTTGGCTTTATTTATTATCTGGTCTTATTTACATGTTTGGGCCTAATGTGCTAAATGTTGCTTTTTACCGCTTTGATATTATCTGAACTGTATATAAATTGCTACGAAACCCCTCTCTTCTCTCTCCCGAGGAGTGCACGCTGGTCGTGACTTCTTTCTGTTAGAGTCATATTCCAAATAGAACGAGGTTTGGACAAGTTGCAAAGCCGGATGATCTTTTGGTTACCAGTACGCAGCCCCCCCCCCCCCGGCTCGAGTTGTCCACTCGGGTAAGCCAGGTCTAGAACAAATAAACCCAGGTTTTTAACCTAGTAGGAACGTTTGTCTGCATCACGTGCATTTTAACTTTGGAGACTCAACACAAGGGTTGGGTCTGTCTAGGACAGGTGTACAAAAAAAATGAAAAGACCATCCTGATGCATCTTACTTGCTACTTGTGCATTTATTTGCTTCGGATTTTCATGTTGACCTGTTTTTGAATAAAAGAAAAGAGTTTGGAAAAGAAATAGCAGTGTGAGGGCTAAGGGAGGTAATTACCTGTTTTGAAAACCTATATATACTGAAACTCTGCCGAAATTTGAAAAAACAAAACAAAAAAAAAAGTTGGTTTTTGTGTTGTCAAAATTGCCCGAACTGCGCCAGTTTGATTCTCACAGGGTGTGAGATATGTAGGCAATCCTCATCGGGTCCAACTTCATTTTCGCAAAAATAGTCAAAAGAACAAAATTTTACTATTATTTGAAAAATAGTTAGGGTGATGCCATTTTTGTCAGAAATAGCCGAATGTCCTTAAAAAGGGCGCTAGAAGGCTGTTCTTGCAAGAACAACCACCTGTGGTCATTTTGTTTCTCAAGGTTTTCACCAGTAAGCCAACACAGCCTTAAAATCTTCGTTCTTGAAGTGCTGAAAGGTCGTATTTGCGA
Organism: Nicotiana sylvestris; assembly: GCF_000393655.2. Classification (NCBI taxonomy): domain Eukaryota; kingdom Viridiplantae; phylum Streptophyta; class Magnoliopsida; order Solanales; family Solanaceae; genus Nicotiana; species Nicotiana sylvestris. The sequence continues at coordinate 133,861,498 of NC_091063.1, forward strand.
AACCGGGTTTTTATTTCATTTTTGAAAAAAGGTGTGTTAATTTTATTTTGAGTCAAATAAGTCTTAAATTTTGCCTAAACACCCCAATAAACATGCAGAATGAGCACGAGTCAGAATTTGCCGGTAACAGTTATGAACAAAATCTCTTTGGAGTTGCGTATGTGGTGGGAAGATCTGGGCAGGTCAGAGCAAGATAAGGTCAATCTGCATTTGGGGGGTCTCACCGGTTTATTAAAGATCAGACCTAGAGGAGACATCATAAAGTCTTTGGTTACGTTCTGGGACCCAGCACATAATGTATTTCACTTCTCGAATTTTGAACTCACCCCAACCTTGGAAGAGATAGAAGGTTATATGAAAAGTACTGCAGGTTTGAGGCATAAGTATCTAATCTCTCCAAGGGCCGTTAACTCTCACAAATTCATGGATTTGCTAAAGAAAAGCAAGGGAATCCCATATTCCGAGTTGGAAGGGGGTTTTCCACTCTACGTTTTATATACTAGAAGTACGGGCATGTAGGAGGGTTCAATGATTCGAAAAACGGGGTTTGCAGTAAAGGGAACCGAACAAAATGGGACGAGCATAGACGTTTTACTTTCATGGTAGCATTCTTAGGCCTTGTGGTTTCTCCCCGAAAAGACGGGAATATCGATTTGCGGGTGGCTGGAGTCGTCAAGGTCCTAGTTACCAACGCCAAGAGCACTCTCACCCCTATGATAGTGTCTGAGATATACCGAGCTCTCACAGCTTGTAAAGCTGGGGCAGACTTCTTCGAGGGATGCAATTTGCTATTACAAATGTGGATGATCGAGCACTTGTGCCACCACCCTCAGTATATGAGTTATGGATCCGTAGAGAAAAGCTGCATTGAAGAATTCAACACAAGGGTTTCAGGGTTCAAGTTACCGGAGGGGTTTGGAGAATGGATAGCCCGCCTTCGCGCCATCACTACGGGACAAATAGAATGGACACTAGGTTGGCTTCCTGTTGAAGAAATTATGTATATACCAGCCACAGGTCCTTACTTCCTCCTAATGGGTCTTCGAGGTATTCAGCCTTACGCTCCTTACCGCGTAATGAGACAATTAGGAAGGTGTCAGGTGATGCATCCAGATGAAGATCTCAGTATCCACGTGGTTGAGATTAGCTCCGACGGCCAATTTCACGAAGAAACAGTTCGTTCTATTTGGAACAAGTGCCAGTATTGGACGGCAACACCCGAGTGTGGAACCTATCTAAAGGCGAGGTCTCACCCGCCTACCTTGCCTGGTATAGAAAGAAGAACACTGTAAGGGCCGAATCAGAAAGACCGGTCAAAAAACCGCACATTCAGGAATTCGTCGAGGCATCGTAAGAACCGTGGGCTTGGTTGGCCAAAGAAAACGAGTACAGGGCCACAATAGGAAAGCTGGAAAAGCAAGTCAAAGACCTTCAATTCGAGAATGGCTTACAAGCAGCGGCGGATGAGGGTGAAAAGAAAAGGCTAGCCAAAGAAAATGAGGCCCTTCGAGCTCAAATTCAGAAACTGAAAGTAGCAGCAGAAAATCCAGTCCGAAGTAACAGAGATGAAAAGCTCGTAGCTAACCTAAGGCAGAAAGTGAGTAACTATAGTTTCTATTTGAATAAAGCAGAAAATGAACTGGCCAGGGCTCAAAAACAATTGGCTAAAAATGCAGATGAACGGGTATGCCTGGTTAAGCAGTTAAGAGAAAGGTACGACGATGAGGTCACGGGGTTGAAGAAAAGGGTCATCGCCACGGAAAACAAAATGATCAAGCAGGCAAACGACTTCAAGGTTGAAAGGGAACGCTGTTATACGACATTGGCGCAGTTAGAAATAGACTTGCAACAACTTCAGGAACAAAATTATGCAGCCAAGCAAACTTTGGAGGCCAGGGCCCAGCAGATTGGGCATTTGTTACAAGAAATGGGCATCATAAGAGAGAGAATTAGAAACATCGCAGACTACATCGTTATGAAGTGCCACATTTGTGGGGATATGACTCGCACTACGTTCTTTGCAGCGGTGATAACCTTTGTTAAACAAATAATGAACAACTTGGACCGACTTCAAAGGGATCTTGCACATAGGCCCGCAACGAGACCGAATGATGTCCCGCGGGCACCAGGAGCATTGATATACTCATGATTTTCCATTTGAGTTGGTATTTCCTTTTCTGTCGGAGTCCGTAAGTCATGTTGGGTTTATACTTTCTTTTTGTTAGTCTGTATTTCTTTAAAGTATGATAGCTTAATTTCGAAGTCTGTATTTCGTCTTTTGCATCAGATTCTGTTAGTCTTTTGAAATTTGTTAGTATTGAGTCTTTGTGATCGAAGCATCTGTTTTTATAAAAGCCGAAAATCCCAAAAATGTTTTATTTAGTTTCACACTTATCTGACAGAACTACGCACGGTCTGATTCATGCGGGGACATGATATATAGGCAATCTCTATAGGATTCGACCACCACTAAAAAGGAAAAGGGGGAAATGAAAAATAAATAAAGAATGATAGAATAAAAGAAGCTTAAAAGAAGGGGCACAATTATGAGAGGCTGGAATGACGCACGCAACCGAAGCAAATGCATGATATAAAATGGTTAATTGCCTAGGTGCATTGCATCCCAACGTGTAATTGCATATGTGTTAAACTCTAAGAACTAACAAGTTTGTTGTTTTTAGAGAATTCAAGTAGTTAGTTTATCTAGAGGATACTGGCACATTATCATTACCTAACCAGATCGAAAGGACCAATACCAAAAATCATGTCTATCCCGGATGCCGACACTAGTGTTGAGGTGGAGGAGTTGGATGTCAATAAAATAAATGAGGAGATGCTCAAACTTAAGCAACAGATGGCCGAAATGTACCAGGCCTGGTCCAAAGGGCAATCACCCCCGTCTTACCCGGCTAACCCGACTTTTACCCCACCATTAGCTCAGTCTCAGGATCATCCTACCACCGATCCAGGTTTTCCCATTTACCAACATTACCATGGCACTACTTCTCATATGCCACAAGTTTCACCACCAAAATCAATTCCATACCCCCCTCCGCCAGTCACCCTTGTCTTTGTGGCAACTCTACTAACTGCACTCCATATATCCTCGAGCGAACCTATGTTCCAAGCTCAAGACAACCAGTACTATCCCCCTGAGCCCACCCTCAAAGTTCCCGAGACCTACCCTATGATCCACACTCTGATCTCCCGAGAGAAGCTGAGAGACCAGCCAAAAATCCCGAACATGAAGAGATGTTCAGAAAAATGAAAAGCATAGAACAATCCTTCAGGGATATGAGAGGGCTAGGAGGTCAAGTAAGTGTGGCTTACAAAGAACTGTGTTTATTCCCAAATGTACAACTACCGGCAGGGTTCAAAATGCCCAAATTCGACCTATACAACGGACACGGTGATCCGGTGGCTCATTTGAGAGGTTTATGCAGTAAGATGAGGGGAGCCGGAGGAAAGGATGAATTGCTAATGGCTTACTTCAGTCATAGTTTGAGCATATCAGCATTGGAGTAGTACACCTGTCAAGATCACGGAAGATGGTACACATGGGATGATCTGGCACAAGCATTCCCTTGTCACTTTCAGTATAATCTTGAGATCATTCCAGACCGACTATCTTTGACTAAACTGGAGAAGAAGCACAGTGAAAGATTTAGAAAGTATGGCTTCCGGTGGAGGGAGCAAACAGCAAGGGTAGATCCCCCAATGAAAGAAAGCGAGATGGTTGATTACTTTTTGCAAGCTTTGGAGCCGACTTACTTTGGTCATTTGGTGTCCGCAATTGGCAAGTCTTTTAATGAGGTTGTAAAAATGGGAGTCATGGTCGAGGAGGGGCTTAAGTCCAACAAAATCATGAGTTATTCAGCAATCAAAGCAACCACCCAGGCTATTCAAAACGGCACTGGGGGTGTGATTGGGAAAAAGAAGAAAGAAGATGTCGTGACAATTGAGTCCAGAGCCTGGTTCGGATCTAAAGGCCCATCACCCTACTATAACCAACCCCGACCCTACCACCAAAATTACCCCCTTGCTCCATATAGCCCTCCACAACATTACTAATCACTCTAAGAGAAGGCCTTGGATTCTGGAATTTGGATTTGGTGGAACACATGTTATTGGATATTAAGATTAAATTAGGCTGCTCAGATCTAGCTGTAGGCTGTGATGTATTTTTGTTTATCTTCTTTCTTCTGGTTCTGTAATAATCTTGTAAAAAGGAGTTTGGGGAAATATTAGTAAAAGGGTATGGGAGGGGGTTTATATTTACTTGCATATGTTAAAAGGGTAGATATCATGCCTATAGGATCGATATTGTTGTTTAATCACATAGATACCATGCCTATAGGATCGATATTGTTGTTTAATCACATAGATACCATGCCTATAGGATCGATATTGTTGTTTAATCACTTAGATACCATGCCTATAGGATCAATATTGTTGTTTAATCACTTAGATATCATGCCTATAGGTTAAACGTATAAATCACCTAGAAATCATGTCTATAGTTTTTGCATTCCTTTCACTCAATCACCTAGAGATCATGTCTATAGGCTTTTGCATTCCTTTCATTCAATCATTTAGAGATCATGTATATAAGATTTCATGTTCAGTCGTATTGCAAATCGTTAGAAATCCTGCCTATAGGCCCTAACATTCATGTAACCAGTTGCATATAGAAATCATGACTATAGGAAATACATAAACGCTAGGCAAACTGTAGGGTAATCAAATACTCATTCCTTTACCGGTTTAATAACAGTAACAAGCCTTAAAAAATTCAGTCACGTAGATACCATGCCTATAGGAGCTCAAACTCGCCTAACGCGTTTAAGTAGGAATAATCTGTCAATTGGCTTCAACTTGGTCACCAAAAACTCTTCCAAATTTGTTTGCTTTTGAAACTCTTACAATTCTACAATGCTCTTAAATTTTCTAAACATGCATCTTTTTTTTTCTGAAACGGTTCCTTTAACCCTCTGCCTGAATTTATTCATCTCATGAAGCTACTATTTCAAAACAGCCTTTAACTCACTATTCCTTTAAGGTCTTTTCACTTTCGTAAACTTTTCTTCATCATTCTACTGCAGTTTCACTTAAACAATTTCGCTGATTTTCAAGTCATCTCTGAAACTCTGCAAATTTTCAACCTTCTGTCTTAAACTATTCTGCGTTAGGTCCTTTTTGAAAACAGTGCTTTTTTTTGACTCGCTTAAAATACTTCAATTTCTGACAGTTGGATTCGGGCTGCTTAATGCAGACTTTCTGTCTAAATATATGGGTTGAACCAGTCCACTCGCCACTTAATTTTTAACTTAAGACCAAATCAGTATATGCTAAGACATGCTAAACTAAGTGTTGTCTGATTTAAGGGGTTTATTTGAGCCTTGTTTGCTTGTTTACTCATCCCTTTATTTGATATTTGTTTTGAATGTCGAAACTAGAATTTTATCCTTTAAACTCCATAAAGGCCCCATCCCTTTCTTCCCTCTTAGGATTAGAAGTCCTAATACCCCGGGACTGATAGGTCAGGACGGGTATTAGCATGCAATAAGTAAACAATACTAAATGCGCTTTAACACCTTAACGGGGTGGGAAGGGTACAATATGGATATGATGACCGGTGCGCTAATATCTCGTGTGAGAGTGATTGCTGGGTATTGCACCAAGGTGATCCATATTGTATTTAATCCTAGGATCTTTTTCGTTATTTATACGATGTGATGTATTCTTAGAAGTAATGTTTTCTTCAATCAATCGTTTCTTTCCAAAACCACTTATGTCTTTTTCTCTCTTTTCTTTCAAAACTTTCAACTTATTTGTATTCCTTATATGCAAACATTGTCTGTTACTTCTAATCTTCTTAAAGTCACAACTAAGTACGGCTGGGAACCACACTAGTGGATCTTGAGGAGTGCCTAACACCTTCCCCTCGAGATAATCTCAAGCCCTTACCCGAACTCTGGTTTTCTTCCAAAAGATCTTCTTCTTTTCTCTAAAAGTGTCCTAATGCACTATAATCATTAGGTGGCGACTCTTCAAATTCCATAACCCGATTTCTCAAAAGGGAATAAGAGTTGTTTTGCTCATAATGTCGTAAACCCGATTTCGCCTTCTTTTAGGAGGGAAAAAGAGGGTGTCGACACTCATCTGAATGGATTAGCAATGAGAGCAATGAGATCTAAGCAGGCGTTTTCCTCAACTGTTCTACAACAGAATAGTCATGCACTTTCATTTTCCTAAAAAATTCCTCTGCCTCTTCTTTAGTTACAGCTTTCTTTACCGGCGTTGGATTATCTTTAGTTCTTCTTAACTCCTCGGGAGTAAAACACCTTCCTGAGCGAGTCAAACCTTGTGCTTCACAAACTTCTTCTTTGATTTCTTTCCCTTTGTAAATCACTGTCACTCGTTCATAATTCCAAGGAACAGCCTTGTTGTTGATCACTAGAAGCTGAGTTACTGGTTTTATAATAACAGGCTCTGTGCGAGCACCCTTCACGACCACAACAGGTTTACTTGCAACCCCTGGCACTACCACTTTAGCTTTCTCTGGTTTCACTGCAACAACGCTTGATGACCCTCTCTCGGTTACCACAGTGGGCTTATCGACTAACCCTTTCAATTGGACCATTGATTTCCCACTAGTTACCTTTTCCTTTGAGCTGGTTTCGCTGGAATGGATCATCATTACCGTCTGCGAGGGCTTCCTAGGATCCCCTCCTTTGTGTATCAACTCAATCACATGGGTCTCATGGTGAGTTGGCAGTGGATTCTGATTGATATTTGGTGCTTCTAGGGCCTAAACCTCGTTCCAATGAGTATCAATAAGCTCTTGCACAGCTGTTTTCAGTTTCCAACACTTCTCTGTATCATGCCCCGGGGCTCCTGAACAGTACTCACAACTCATCGAGTGGTGAAGATTTCTAGGAGGGGGATTTGGCATTTTAGGCTCAATTGGATTCAGCATGTCCAACTGCCTCAACCTGTGGAAAAGACTGGTATATGATTCCCCCAGTGGAGTGAAAGTCTTTTGCTTCTGTAACCTCTCATTATTGAAGGCTTGGTTTGGTCGGAAACCCGTTCCGAGGGGATTTCTACAAGCTCTTGGGTGGATATGTGTTTTGTGGAGCTGGGTATGGATTTTGTGGAGCCGGCGCACGCCATTGTGCGTGTGCCGGGGTTTGGGTATAGGTTTGTGCATGATGGACAGAAAAATGGGGATCTGGCGGTTCCAAGGGCTTTCATGAAGCCCAGGCAATGCTTACACCCTAAAGATTGAATGTGGTAACAGAGTAGTGCAATGTGTGGAATTACCAGCCCTTAGGCATCCAAGTTCAGAGGGAACTCTAGGGTCCCTAAGCATGGCTTACCATAGGGAGGCAGAACTTAAAGAACTAAGAATGAGGTGATTAGAGGAAATCAAAGCAAAGGATGGTCACACCCAGCCATGGGTAAGACTGGCACACCCCTAATCCTTTACTTGATTCAAGAAAATAAAAAAGCAAACTTTCAGAAGTCAGACAGGGGTCTGGGTGGTGATTAGGACACTACCAGACCCTAGTCAAGGCTCAACACATAAAAGGGGTTAAGGGAATGGGACTGGTTTGAGTGAAAGGTTCAAGAGAACCTGGTCCTAAGTCAAGGGTAGCAATAGACTGCTACCTTAACTTAAAACATACTCACATACAGGGGACTAAAGGGAAGGGGATCACATGAAAGCATTCATATAAACATCAAGAAAAGCATAACAGAACTTAAAGATGCAGGAGCATGAGGCATGACAGACTAATTTATAGCCATTTAGTACCAGAAAACATGTAGTTGAGAGATCATGTAGAAGGGAGAAGTAAACACATAGTTTTAGAGAACAATATTTAAATTGTAGAGACCTACCAGTTGCAAGTTCCAAACGACAGAATAAATAGAGCAGTGAAACAGCCAGAAAACCTTTAGCAAACACTTGAGGAAAGCAAAGAGATTCCAAAGTCTAGCCTTGGCTTTCAGCCGGCTAGTCAGAACAATAGCACAAGTAATAGTAAACAAGAGAGAGCTTTGAGTGTGTGTGTGTTTTTTAACTCAGTTTTCCGTGAGTTTGAAGAGAAGGAGTAAGGTATTTATAGTTTGAAAACATGTGGTAAGTAAGGCAAAAATATAATTCAATACCAATCAGAATCAATTAGAAGAGGGGAATTCCTTTAATTAAGGAATTCGAATTTGAATAGGAGAGGGCAGAGTTGTATTTAAGGAAAGAAAATCAGTAACACATGGTGCAATAAAGGGTAAATACATAGGAGAAGCCTTTTAAAAATACATGGTTAGATAAATAAGGTAAGGGTAAAATCAATCAATCACATAGTAAATCAGGAATCAAAGATTCGAAAATCATGAATTAAGTTAGAAAACAGGTCCAAATAAAACAGGGAGAGAATAGAAATCAATCCCAAAAATTAGGGTTGTTTAGAGAGGAAAAGGTCTGATTATAAAGAGTGTATAAATTTAAACATGCGAGGCTAGAATTAAACGAACAGTGCAGTCATGTGATCAAATAGAAAAACATAGACATGCGAAAATCAAGAGGTCTTGCAAAGCTTAGCAAGAATCAGAAACATGAGACGAGTTTAGGGTTTTGGAATCAGACAAGAAGCAACACAAGAATCAAACAATCGTGCACAGATGGTTGGAAATCCCCCCAAAATTTAGGGTTTCTCCCCACAGCTCACATGCAAAGACGAAGCATAGAAGATCAGTCAAAATAAACTCAGGGAAACCCAAAGAACACAGACAGTTCATGGAAGCAACACAGTAAAAGAAATCCTTAGAAACCCTAGGAAAATACAGTAAAGAAAATACACAGAAACCCATAGTGAAACACTTAGCAAAGTAAAAATATAAAAAATAGCAGTAAAACAAGTAAAAGATCACGGAAACCCTAAGTTTTAAGAAGATGAACAGTTCGAAAGCCAAAAATCGAAAAGATATGGAAAATACTTTAAAATCTTAGAAAATAACACGGATCTGAAGTAGATATTAGAGAGAAACAAAGAAAACCTCGAGGGCTTAGGGTTTCAGAGAAAACCCTAGAAACTGAGAAAGGCCTGGAACGGACTGGTCCTGAGTCGGAGATGGACTCACAGGGCTAGGACTCGCCGGAGATGAGCCAGAAAGGGCCATAGAACTTGAATCGGAAGGATTCTGAGCCGGGGTCTTCAAAGTCGGATTCTGAAACCTCGAGCAAAAGGAGCATAGGGGTATGTGGGGGTAGGTACAGGCTACTCAGGGTATGAGAGGCCATGATTTCCGGTGGAATAAGGTCGGAGACCGGTGAAATAGGCTAGGGTTTCGGAGGGGCTTGGGAGCGTTTGAGAGACGTAGGGGATATAAGGGCGGCTACTGAAGAGAAATGATTAGGGTTAGGGGAGCTTGGGGGTTTAATTAAGGCAAGGCGGATGAGGGTCGTTGATTAGAATAATCAATGGTCACGATTAAAGAAAGGATCTGGGCGGGTTTATTTAATAGGGTCTGGGTCGGGTAATTGTTGAAATTGGGTCGTATAATTGGGTTCAATTTGGGCTGGGATTTGGGTTTAATTTAGGCTATAATTGAAAGTAAAGAGGCTACAATTTAAATAGCCAATTTTCCCCATTTTGAATTTATAAAAATAGTAAATGGTGTTAAAAAATCAAATTAGAAATACTGAGTTAATAAACAACGCATAAGTATTAATTTAAAAATATTAGAAATGATTTTGTGATTATAAATGCTATTAAATCGAGAAATAGGCAAAAATTGCTATTTTATGCAATTTTAGCTTAAAATACCAAATGGACTTGTAAAATTATGTAAAAATCATGTAAATTATTTTTTTTGTGTAAATGTGAGAATAAAATAAATTATTCACCAAAATAAGAAGTTTTTGGGAATAATTATTGGATTTTATAGTGCAAAATATGTCATAAATTAGTTTTAAAAATCTTTAAAAATTTGGGAAAAATACCAAAGCCTTTGGGGATGCTTGTATATGTATATACATGCTATTCTAAAAGTATTGTGAGCATAAAAATTCATAGGGAAAAATTGGGTATCAACAGCTGCCCCTCTTTACCCGGGGAGGATGAAAGAGTTGTCGGGTAAAGACAAGATGGCCAATTTTGACCGGATCAGTGATTGAAAAGAGTTTTGACCGGGCCCTAGCTTTTGAGCTGCCTATATATCCCCGTTTTACAGGAATCAGGCCATATGTAGTTCAGGTACCATTGACGGAATATGCTGATGGAAATGCGAAAAACGGACGCGATGGTTATATCTGAGAGGGTGTCTGGAATCGGACAGGATGCGGAGAACTGGAGAGGGCATTGCTCCTGCAGCGACGGCCGTGAGTCAACTGGAGTACCTGCAAATGGGCGATGTGCATATATATTGCATAATTTAAACGTGATGAAAATTCCCATTGGACCATGAATGCTGTCTTTGGACGGTTAGGATGACGTCCTCAGACTATGATGTCCTGGGCCCTGAAGAGCATAAAATAAAGATTCGAAGGCCATGAATTGGTATTCTCGGGCTATGTAGATGGTGCCTTCGAACTATGACGCCTTTGAATAAGTTGGCGATTTTTCAGCCCATGAGAAGGTGGAAATCTTCCAGCCGAATGAATGCAAAGAGCGGCAATTTTTCAGCCAAGGCGTGAATTTGAATGCAGGTGGCGATATTTCAGCCAAAGCGAGAATTTAAATAAAGTGGCGATACTTCAGCCATGCAGGATGTCGACAGAGCTTAGTCTCGAAAGGCAGATAGATAGCCTTATGCAATATGGAGGTAGAGCTTAACCTCGAAAGGCAGAGAATAGCCTTATGCAAAATATAGATGGAGACAGAGCTTAGTCTCGGAAGGCAGATAGATAGCCTTATGCAATATGGAGGTAGAGCTTAACCTCGAAAGGCAGAGAATAGCCTTATCAATATGGATGGAGATAGAGCTTAGTCTCGGAAGGCAGATAGATAGCCTTATGCAATATGGAGGTAGAGCTTAACCTCGAAAGGCAGGGAGTAGCCTTATGCAAAATGCAGATGGAGACAGAGCTTAGTCTCGGAAGGCAGATACATAGCCTTATGCAATATGGAGGTAGAGCTTAACCTCGGAAGGCAGAAAAGTAGCCTTATGCAGGTGATGATGGAGGTAGAGCTTAACCTCGGAAGGTAGAAAAGTAGCCTTATGCAAGAATGCAGATGGAGACAGAGCTTAGTCTCGAAAGGCAGAAAGTAGCCTTATGCAGTGCAGGAATGTAAAGGAGCAAATAGTAGTAATTTTCTTAGCTGATAGGCAGTTGCAATATCATGACTGTTGGGGAATGTTGGGTGTAGATAGTAGACCTTTGTGAGTTGAAGTGATTGTTTCGAGGGTTTCGACTTTGAAGAGTGAATGTGTTTTGCATTGCGATCTGAGTTCCTGCATCCAAAGAAAAATCGTGAGTTCTGTAGAGGGGAAAGGTTAGTTCGTATCCCTTGGCTCCTGACGTTACGTATCATTGGGGTAGCATTGCTAAACGACGGTGATGCAAATGATGTTTAGGCATGATTCAGTAAACATAATATAAGTATATATATTTTGAAAAAAAAAATGATTTTATTTTGGATGAACCAACAACTGAAACGTGGTTCAAGACACGGCAACCTTGCTTGCTCCGAAATTTTGAGGGTCCTCCTCAAAATCCTGCCCCAGTTCACTGGGCTGGCATTGCTGACGGCTGTGCTGAATAACTGAAAGCGGATGGATTCCAGAATTTTGAGGGTCCTCCTCAAAATTCTGCCCCAGTTTACTGGGTTGATGTTGATGCGAAAGCCGACAAACTGACTTCGGAATTTTGAGGATCCTCCTCAAAATTCTGCCCCAGTTCCAATAGCGGGGAAAATGGAATTTTTATTAAAATGTCACCAAACCCATAGGGCTGCCTACGTATCCCCTCTTAAACGGGAATCAGGTCAGGCATAGTTCAAATTACATCGTAAAGAAAAGCATATGATCAAATGTAGTATCTCTTTACTGCGTCTGAGTTGACTGGCTTCGGCCAGACTTCTCCGTCCATTTCTGATGGTATCCAGCAAAACAATCGACAAACGACTGCAGCTCATGTTTTGTAGTTGTCAATCAAGATGTGTATAATCGGCAAAGGAAAGTCGTCTTTGGGACTGGCCCGGTTGAGATCCCGGTAGTCGACACAGACCCTAACCTTCCCATCCTTCTTTGGTACCGGCACGATGTTGGCTAACCATGTCGGATATTCTACCACCTTGATAACCCTGGCTTTGACTTGCTTAGTAACCTCTTCTTTAATCTTCAAACTCAAGTTTGGCTTGAACTTCCTGAGCTTCTGCTTTACCGTCGGACATGTAGGATCTGTTGGCAACTTGTGAGCCACAATGGATGTGCTGAGGCCAGTCATATCGTCATAAGACCATGCAAAGATATCCTCATACTCTTTTAGGAATTCTTTGTACTCTTTCTTTTCTGATGGCGACAAATGTACGCTGATACGTGTTTCCTTGACATTCTCAATATCACCCAAATTAACAACTTCGATCTCATCTAGATTAGACTTAGGCCTATTCTCAAAGTTTTCGACCTCTCTAACAACCTCTTCTAGTATATCATCCTCTTTTGAATCTATATCCGTTTGTTGCATTGCCTCATTGCAAGTCACAGTTGTTGGTTCATCATCAAGATATGTAAGAGTAACGCTGTGTAAAACAAAGTAAATGATAGAGAAAAGTAATAAGAGTGCAATATACAATGAATTTGAAATGCTTTGATTGAAATTCATAATCGTTCGAGACATCAGAGCTCTTTTGGAAAGTAAAGACAATGCAGAAAGGAAAAGCAACTAAAAAAATAAAGATGCGATGCATGATGCTCGTTCGGCCTTGCCACCCCGAAGATGTCCGGGAACTGGTGGTCCTGACCGACCAATTGGTGAGGTGTTCCCCTCGGTTCACGGCTTGAATGGAAGGGCCTTCCTCCCCTTCCTCCTCGAAGATAACACAGCAATCCATATTATCCTTCAGAAACAGGTTCTTTATTGCTGCCAATGTCTCATCTTCCTCTGATCCATATATGACATCAGTTGGCTGAAAAGTCTGCCCTAACTGGTAGAGGGTGCTCTAGCGGGTAGTAGGGATCGCTCCATGGTAGCGACCAGTCATTGAACTCCTTCCAAGTGTATTCATAACCCAGGCCAAAAGTAGTTCCATGCTTCTTCAACTGGATAGGCTTGGTGATACCCTGGAGATTCTTGCCAAGCCCCTTTCCGGGCTCGTATCCACTCCAATTCAGAATGCTCTCAATTTTGTTATCCCACCACTTGTCTTTGTCTATGGCGTTGACTCGCTCGATGTGATGGTATGTTCACCACCAATTTTCCTTCTACCTCCGATCATCAGGATTGTCTGGCGACTATATATAGGGTTGCTACCGTCTCCATGGATGATTACTTCCTGATGATTCCATTCAAATTTACAGCCTGATGCAAAGTTGATGCCACAGCCCCAGCGGCGTGGATCCAGGGTCGTCCTAGCAATAAATTGTAGGACGCTGGTACGCCAATGACTTGGAACTCGACATCGAACTAGGTGGGTCCCATTTGCAGGCATAAGTTAATTTCTCCAATGGTGGACCTCTGAGATCCATCAAAAGCTTTGACACTGATAGCCCCATCTTTGATCTCGTGCAATCCCTTACCCAATGTCCTGAGAGTTACCAACGGACAAATGTTGAGGCTAGATCCCACGTCGACTTGAATCCTAGTGATAAAGTGATCCTCGCATTGCACAGTGATGTGCAACGCTTTGTTGTGACCAAGCCCTTCTAGCGGTAATTCATCTTCGTGGAAGGTGATCTTATGGCTTTCCAGTACCTGCCCCACCACGTTTGCTATTTCGCCTCCTGTTATGCTGCTGGGAACATAAGCTTCACTCAGTATTTTCATTAAGGCATTTTTATGTGCCTTAGAGCTTTGTAGAAGAGCCAGAATAGAAATCTGTGCTGGCGTTTTGTTCAGTTGCTCGACGACCGAGTACTCTTTGGCCTGTACCTTCCTCCAAATGTCATCGAGTCCAGTTTCAACAGCCTGCCCGAAGGCCTGCTTGCTGGACTCAACCAAGTGTTCCGGGGTATATACCCTGCATGTCCTGGTCATGCCCTGTGCAGCAATTGCTTCCCCAATATATGTCTTTCCCTTCCTTCTAGCCTAAGCGGTGTAATCCCAAGGTATAGAATTTGTCTTGAACGGGGTTACGTCTATCATGGAGACTGGAATTGGTGCCTTGGGAGGTAACACAGTAACTTCAAACGGTGTAGGCGCCTTTGGAACCCCGAACTCAACCTCAATTGGTTTTGGCGCCTTTGCAGGAGGTGCTTCAAACTCGAGTGGTACGGACACATTTACCACATCGCCCTCAGAGGGCTGAATCTGGACAACAATGGGATTGAGAGTAACTATTGGCTTCTTAGGCTCGTCTCCTTCAGCTATCAAACCGATTGAACCCTTGGGGTCCTAATCATCTTCGATCTCGATCATGTGGATGCCTCCACCCTTGTGGTCAGGTAGAGGGTTGTTGCGGACATTAGGAGCGGGCTCCTTTCTATAATGGTCTTGTTGTCAATCAGATTCTGAATCTTGTCTCTCAACAAGCGACACTCGTCGATGGTATGGCCTTTCATCCCGGAATGGTATGCGCAAGTCTTGTTTGGGTTGATCCACTGGGAAGGGTTTTCTGGAGTTACGGCTGGGATAGGGGTAACGTAACCAGCTGCCTTGAGTTTTCCATATAATTGGTCAATTGGCTCGGCTATGGCGGTATATTGTCTAGGAGGTTTGTGGTCGAAGTTTGGTCTAGATCGAGGGAAGTTTTGGTGGGTAGGAGGTGATGGATAGTGAGGAGGTTGGGAGCTATATGCTTGGTATACGGGTGCGGGTTGGGAATATCTGGGTGAAGTGGATTGATATGCGGGAGGTGGAGAAGATTGGTAAATGGGTGGTGGAATTTGGTAGGTGGGTGATGGTGCCTGGTAGTTTAGGGAAGGTTGGTATGTGAGTGGAGTTGAGGGGTATGATTGGTATTTCATAGGGGAATTGTTCCTTTGCGCAACCATTACAGAATTTACATCCTTTTTCTTTGACGAGCCACCAGACTGTAAAGCCTTGTTGGTAGCTTGCAATGCCTCGAGGTTAGTGACCATACCATTTTTGATGCCTTCTTCAATACTTTCTCCCAACTTGATGATGTCGGAGAACTTTTGTCCCTCTATTAGCATCAGCCTCTCGTAGTATTGCGGATCCTGAGCACGGACGAAAAATCTGTTCATTTGTTTTTCCTCCAAGGCCGGTCTGACCTTAGCAGCTTCTGACCTCCAACGAGTAGCATATTCGCGAAAGGTCTCTATGGGCTTCTTCTTGAGATTCTGGATATAGAACACATCTGGTGCGTTCTCAGTGTTGAACCTAAACCGGTCCATAAAGTCAGACACCATGTTCACCTAACTAGTCCATTTCTTTGCATCCTGGCTAATATACCATGATAAAGCATCACCCTTCAAACTCCTCATGAACAGCTTCATGCGGATTTTCTCGTACCTTCCAACTCCTACCAGCTTATCACAATACATTCTGAGATGGACCCTGGGATCACCTATACCATCGAACATTTCGAACTTGGGAGGTTTGTACCCCTCCGGGAGTTCGACATCTGGCTGAACACAAAGATCTTCATAGTTCAAACCTTCCACACCTTTGCTATCTTCGACACCCTGGACCCGGCTGGTTAACCTCTTGAACTCAGCAGCTAAATTCTGAATGAGGGAGTCTTTGCTGTCTGATTCAAGTGTATCTGAGATAGGCTGGGCATAGTGGGGGCATAGTGTCCACAAAGATGGGGGCGTTCTAGTCGTTTGTGGTGTTTTGGAGTTCGGGAATGAGCAGTGGAGTGTTGTTGCAGGTGTTGCAGGCGTTGCAGGCTTGGGTATGAGCAGGTTGTGCTGCTGGTGGTGTAGTATGGTTCTGGTTGTTGGCATCAGCAGTGACAAGAGTGATTGACGGACTTTCCAGGTTTTGAACTTGTTCTAATTCTTCTCGAAATCTCAGCAAAGTTTGCTCAAGATGAGCAGCAGTTTCCTTAGTGATTGAAGCGTTCTGCGAGGTTTCCTCGATTTCCTTTCTAGCACTGGTATCTCCCATTTTGCCTTTGTTCCTGTTTCTGGTAGGACTCGGAGGAGGAGGAGGTAGAGGACCCTTGGATCTTTTTGAGTATGCTGATGGTGCCAGAATGCACGAACTAACCTTTAGGGAGGGGAATAAAAATAAAAGAAAAACAAAAGGTAAGAAGTTAGTGCAGATTCTGATAAATAATATTGCGATATTTAAACATATTGTACAGGAATATAAATCGCTTCCTAATTTGGGTGCCTTGTTGTGCCCAAGGTAGGCCTAGCGAAAAATTAATTTGGAGAACTTATAATGCTAAATGCCTCATTTTATTGACAAAAAATAAGACGAATCCCAAAACAACACCAAAATAGCGGAAAGTAAAAATGTCACTAATGGCCATTGGCCTTATTACATTAAAAGCGAAAAGAAAGACTCCTAACTACTTGGTCCCAGAAGGATCTTCTTCAGGTTGAATGTTCTCGTTGATCAAGTCCTCTAGCTCGCGCATATTTTCAAGTAAAAATGCTATCGCCAGACATTCTCCATTGCCTTCCTCAACATTTTGACAGTCGATGACTCTTTTCCTCACTTTCCCTTCCAATTCCAGCAAGTTGTACTCTAGGTATTCTAGCTTCTCACTAGACTTGGTGACTCTCTCTCTCTCTCTCTCCATTCGTTGATTTGGTTGCTCGATGGGAGATTTCTCCACCAAGTCTGCAAAAGTGAAGGTATGTTTACCATACCGAAGTCAGGAACTTTGTCATTCAATTTCTGCAAAAACAAAAGGGTTAGGACCTCACCCCTACCGGACTCGACCATTTAATACCAATAATCAGCTTAACAGGCATTTAGTTCTCCAAATAAATGCACATAACGTGGAGGTGTCCGTTTGGGTTTTAGGAAACCCGATGGACTTTGGTTTAGGCTATCTTAAGGAGTCATTATGTGGACAACATAACTGACTCGGCTAGGGTTGACCATAATGCATGAGCAGTTTCAAGGGAATATGGTTTCTACTTTTTGAAGTGCTAGACAAGGTACCCTTTAGATGACAACTCAATAGGGAAAGGCGCGGAACCGTCGACTACACCGTTGATCGACTGGTTTTACCGCAAATATGCCTTTGCCACATTTAGGGGGTTTATAATATCGGAAGGGCGCAACCACTCATTATAAGCGTTGCTATGGTGTTTGTTTCACACGAGTGGAATATGATGTTGAAGATGTAGTTTACAAGAATGAAACAAATTGACATGTATTTCCACGTTCATAAGATAAATGGTTACAATAAATGCTCAGTAATTACAACAGAATTGAAATAATAAGGCAGTAAAAGAAGAAATTAAAAGGAAAGAAAAACATGAAGAGCCAAGTTAGTATTTTAATGAAATAATTAAAGACAGAAGGTAAATGCAATTAAGGAAGCAATAAATTCACAAAGCACGTAATGGTAAAAGCCTTAAACTTATCCCCAGCAGAGTCGCCATGCTATCGACGCCCCTTTTTTCCCTCCTAAAAGAAGGCGAAATCGGGTTTATGACATTATGGGCAAAACAACTCTTATTCTCTTTTGAGGAATCGGGTTATGGAATTTGAAGAGTCGTCACCTAATGATTATAGTGCATTAGGACACTTTTAGAGAAAAGAAGAAGATTTTTTGGAAGAAAACCAGAGTTCGGGTAAGGGCTTGAGATTATCTCGAGGGGAAGGTATTAGGCACCCCTCAAGATCCACTAGTGTGGTTCCCGGCCTTACTTAGTTGTGACTTTAAGAAGAGTAGAAGTAACAGACAATGTTTGCATATAAGGAATACAAATAAGTTGAAAGTTTTGAAAGAAAAGAGAGAAAAAGACATAAATGGTTTTGGAAAGAAAAGATTGATTGAAGAAAACATTACTTCTAAGAATACATCACATCGTATAAATAAAGAAAAAGATCCTAGGTTTAAATACAATATGGATCACCTTGGTGCAATACCCAGCAATCACTCTCACACGAGATATTAGCGCATCGGTCATCATATCCATATTCTACCCTTCCCACCCCGTTAAGATGTTAAAGCGCGTTTAGTCTTATTTACTTATTGCATGCTAATACCCGTCCCGACCTATCAGTCCCGGGCTATTAGGACTTTTAATCCTAAGAGGGAAGAAAGGGATTGGACCTTTATGGAGTGTAAAGGATAAAATTCTAGTTTCGACATTCAAAACAAATATCAAATAAAGGGATGAGTAAACAAGCAAACAGGGCTCAAATAAACCCCTTAAATCAGACAACACTTAGTTTAGCATGTCTTACCATATACTGATTTGGTCTTAAGTTAAAAATTAAGCGGCGAGCGGACTGGTTGAACACATATATTTTGACAGAAAGTCTGCATTAGGCAACCCAGATCCAATTTTCAGAAATTGAAGTATTTTAAGCGAGTCAAAAAAAGCACTGTTTTCAGAAAGGACCTAACGCAGAATAGTTTAAGACAGAAGTTTGAAAATTTGCAGAGGATCAGAGATGACTTGAAAATCAGCAGAATTGTTTAAGTGAAACTGCAGTAGAATGATGAAGAAAAGTTTACGAAAGTGAAAAGACCTTAAAGGAATAGTGAGTTAAAGGCTGTTTTGAAATAGTAGCTTCATGAGATGAATAAATTCAGGCAGAGGGTTAAAGGAACCGTTTCAGGAAAAAAAATGCAAGTTTAGAAAATTTAAGAGCATTGCAGATTTGTAAGAGTTTCAAAAGCAAACAGATTTGGAAGAGTTTTTGTTGACAAAGTTGAAGCCAATTGACAGATTATTCCTACTTAAACGCGTTAGGCGAGTTTGAGCTCCTATAGGCATGGTATCTACGTGACTGAATTTTTTTAAGGCTTGTTACTGTTATTAAACCGGTAAAGGAATGAGTATTTGATTACCCTACAGTTTGCCTAGCGTTTATGCATTTCCTAGAGTCATGATTTCTATATGCAACTGGTTACATGAATGTTAGGGCCTATAGGCAGGATTTCTAACGATTTGCAATACGACTGAAAATGAAATCTTATAGACATGATCTCTAAATGATTGAATGAAAGGAATGCAAAAGCCTATAGACATGATCTCTAGGTGATTGAATGAAAGGAATGCAAAAACTATAGACATGATTTCTAGGTGATTTATACGTTTAACCTATAGGTATGATATCTAAGTGATTAAACAACAATATTGATCCTATAGGCATGGTATCTAAGTGATTAAACAACAATATCGATCCTATAGGCATGGTATCAAAGTGATTAAACAACAATATCGATCCTATAGGCATGGTATCTAAGTGATTAAACAACAATATCGATCCTATAGGCATGGTATTTACCCTTTTAACATATGCAAGTCAATATAAACCCACTCCCATACCATTTTACTAATATTTCCCCTAACTCCTTTTTACAAGATTATTACAGAACCAGAAGAAAGAAGATAAACAAAAATACATCACAGCCTACAGTTAGATCCGAGCAGCCTAATTCAATCTTAATATCCAATAACATGTGTTCCACCAAATCTAGATTCCAGAATCCAATGCCTTCTCTTAGAGTGTTTCAAAGTTCCAAGGGCTTTCATGAAGCCCAGGCAATGCTTACACCCTAAATATTGAATGTGGTAACAGAGTAGTGCAATGTGTGGAATTACCAGCCCTTAGGCATCCAAGTTCAGAGGGAACTCTAGGGTCCCTAAGTATGGCTTACCATAGGGAGGCAGAACATAAAGAACTAAGAATGAGTGTAGAATGAGGTGATTAGAGGAAATCAAAGCAAAGGATTGTCATACCCAGCCATGGGTAAGACTGGCATACCCCTAATCCTTTACTTGATTCAAGCAAATAAAAGAGTGGACTTTAAGAAGTCAGACAGGGGTCTGGGTGGTGATTAGGACACTACCAGACCCTAGTCAAGGCTCAACACATAAAAGGGGTTAAGGGAATGGTACTGGTTTGAGTGAAAGGTTCAAGAGAACATGGTCCTAAGTCAAGGGTAGCAATAGGCTGCTACCTTAACTTAAAACATACTCACATACAGGGGACTAAAGGGAAGGGGATCACATGAAAGCATTCATATAAACATCAAGAAAAGCATAACAGAACTTAAAGATGCAGGAGCATGAGGCATGACAGACTAATGTATAGCCATTTAGTACCAGAAAACATGTAGTTGAGAGGTCATGTAGAAGGGAGAAGTAAACACATAGTTTTAGAGAACAATATTTAAATTGTAGAGACCTACCAGTTGCAAGTTCCAAACGAAAGAATAAATAGAAAAGTGAAACAGCCAGAAAACCTTTAGCAAACACTTGAGGAAAGCAAAGAGATTCCAAAGTCTAGCCTTGGCTTTCAGCCGGCTAGTCAGAACAATAGCACAAGTAATAGTAAAGAAGAGAGAGCTTTGAGTGTGTGTGTGTTTTTGAACTCAGTTTTCCGTGAGTTTGAAGAGAAGGAGTAAGGTATTTATAGTTTGAAAACAGGTAGTAAGTAAGGCAAAAATATAATTCAATACCAATCAGAATCAATTAGAAGAGGGGAATTCCTTTAATTAAGGAATTCGAATTTGAATAGGAGAGGGCAGAGTTGTATTTAAGGAAAGAAAATCAGTAACACATGGTGCAATAAAGGGTAAATACATAGGAGAAGCCTTTTAAAAATACACGGTTAGATAAATAAGGTAAGGGTAAAATCAATCAATCACATAGTAAATTAGGAATCAAAGATTCGAAAATAATGAATTAAGTCAGAAAACAGGTCCAAATCAAACAGGGAGAGAATAGAAATCAATCCCAAAAATTAGGGTTGTTTAGAGAGGAAAAGGTCTAATTATAAAGAGTGTATAAATTTAAACATGCGAGGCTAAAATTAAACGAACAGTGCAGTTATGTGATCAAATAGAAAAACATAGACATGCAAAAATCAAGAGGTCTTGCAAAGCTTAGCAAGAATCAGAAACATGAGACGAGTTTAGGGTTTTGGAATCAGACAAGAAGCAGCACAAGAATCAAACAATCGTGCACAGATGGTTGGAAATCCCCCCAAAATTTAGGGTTTCTCCCCACAGCTCACATGCAAAGACAAAGCATAGAAGATCAGTCAAAATAAACTCAGGGAAACCCAAAGAACACAGACAGTTCATGGAAGCAACACAGTAAAAGAAATCCTTAGAAACCCTAGGAAAATACAGTAAAGAAAATACACAGAAACCCATAGTAAAACACTTAGCAAAGTAAAAATATAAAAAATAGCAGTAAAACAAGTAAAAGATCATGGAAACCCTAAGTTTTAAGAAGATGAACAGTTTTGAAAGCCAAAAATCGCAAAGATGTGGAAAATACTTTAAAATCTTAGAAAATAACACGGAGCTGAAGTAGATCTTAGAGAGAAACAAAGAAAACCTCGAGGGATTAGGGTTTCAGAGAAAACCCTAGAAAAGAAGAAAGGCCTGGAACGGACTGGTCCTGAGTCGGAGATGGACTCACAAGGCTAGGACTCGCCGGAGATGAGCCGGAAAGGGCCATAGAACTTGAATCAGAAGGATTCTAAGCCGGGGTCTTCAAAGTCGGATTCTGAAACCTCGAGCAAAAGGAGCATAGGGGTATGTGGGGGTAGGTACAGTCTGCTCAGGGTATGAGAGGCCATGATATCTGGTGGAATAAGGTCGGAGACCGGTGAAATAGGCTAGGGTTTCGGAGGGGCTTGGGAGCGTTTGAGAGACGAAGGGGATACAGGGCCGGCTGCTGAAGAGAAATGATTAGGGTTAGGGGGGCTTGGGGGTTTAATTAAGGCAAGGCGGATGAGGGCTATTGATTAGAATAATCAACGGCCACGATTAAAGAAAGGATCTGGGCGGGTTTATTTAATAGGATCTGGGTCGGGTAATTGTTGAAATTGGGTCGTATAATTGGGTTCAATTTGGGCTGGGATTTGGGTTTAATTTAGGCTATAATTGAAAGTAAAGTGGCTACAATTTAAATAGCCAATTTTCCCCATTTTGAATTTATAAAAATAGTAAATGGTGTTAAAAATCAAATTTAAAATACTGAGTTAATAAAAAATGCATAAATATTAATTTAAAAATATTATAAATTATTTTGTGACTAAAAATGCTATTAAATCGAGAAATAGGCTAAAATTGCAATTTTATGCAATTTTAGCTTAAAATACCAAATGGACTTGTAAAATTATGTAAAAATCATGTAAATTATTTTTTTGTGTAAATATGAGAATAAAATAAATTATTCACCAAAATGACAAGTTTTTGGAAATAATTATTGGATTTTATAGTGCAAAATAGGTCAAAAATTGGTTTTAAAAATCTTTAAAAATTTGGGAAAAATACCAAAGCCTTTGGGGATGCTTGTATATGTATATACATGCTATTATGAAAGTATTTTGAGCATAAAAATTCATAGGGAAAAATTGGGTATCAACAATGAGCACAGTTAGTCGCTGATGAAAATCTTGAATGAGGCTCATGTCCCCGACAAGATCTCGGTAAACCATCTGGAAAAGATAGCCAACAAGATTTTTGAAGTAAACAGAGTCACTTTTTCCGATGATGAATTGCCCGTAGAGGGTACTGAGCATAACAAAGCCCTTTACCTGACAGTAAAATGCGAGGATTCCGTGGTTACCCGGGTATTGGTTGACAATGGTTCAAGTGCGAACATTTGTCCTCTCTCCACTCTAAGCAAGCTGAAAGTAGAAGATGACAGGATCCATAAGAACAGTATCTGTGTGCGGGGATTTGACGGCGGAGGCAAAGACTCAGTCGGGGACATAATGTTGGAGCTGACCATAGGTCCAGTAGAATTCACAATGGAATTCCAAGTGCTGGATATAGCTGTTTCCTACAATTTTCTATTAGGGAGACCATGGATCCACGCCGCTAAAGCAGTACCATCAACACTCCATCAGATGGTCAAGTTTGAATGGGACAGACAGGAAATAGTTGTGCACGGCGAAGATAATTTGTGTGCTCACAGCAACACCATTGTGCCATTCATTGAAGTGGAAGATGACAAGGGACCATGGGTCTACCAAGTTTCTGACGCAATGTCAGTCGAGAAAGTTCCAGAAGGGAAGTGTATCCCAAATCCGAAGATAACCGCTGCGTCAGTCATGGTAGCGTATGAAATGTTGAATAATGGTTTTGTTCCAGGAAAGGGTTTAGGATCAGCTCTGCAAGGCATCATACAGCCCATGTCTCTTCCTGAAAACTTGGGAACATTTGGTCTAGGATTCAAGCCCACAGCCGCAGACATAAAAAGAGCCAGGAAATTGAAACAGAGGGCATGGGTCCTTCCAAAGCCGGTCCCACATCTTTCCAGATCATTTATCAAGTCCGGTACGAGGAGTCGCCCAGTGACAGCAATTCCCAATTTTGTGATTGATCCGGACAAGGAGTTAATTGAAAGATTTGAGAAGTTGTTCGACAGTGTGAACATGGTCGAAATTGGAAAAGGTTCTAGCAACGCGGAAGTGCAATTTGTTGGGCCAACAACAAAGCTTAATAATTGGAAGGGTACTCCTCTCCCTACTCGGAAGGAGTATTGGTAGTTTGCTTTGATTTTCCTTTAAGTTTGTATGGATTATTCCAGGGTTGTAATCCAGATTTCATTTTTTCAGTCTGTTTGAGTGCGCAAACCTTGTTATCTTTTATCATTCAATAAAATACAATTTCCCTTTCTTCATCATTCCTGATGGTTTTCCTTTTTGTTTTGTTTTGTTTTCTTTTCTATACAGTTCTTTTTACGCTGGTTCTAATGACATGGCATGCATAAGGAATCCTCAGCCCAGTCTTAAAAATCAATCTGATTCCAAAATATTAGTTCAAGAAGTAGATTGTGATTACGAATCAGAATACGATGATGGGGATGAAGCCTTCGAAGAGATTAGTAAGGAGTTAATTCACTTCGAAGAAAAACCCAAACCCAACCTGAATGACACAGAAGCCGTCAATTTAGGGGACACAGACAATTTTCGAGAGACTGAAATAAGTGTCCACCTCGAGCCAAAAATCCGGGAGGAGCTAATCATAACACTCATCGAGTACAAAGATATTTTTGCGTGGTCATATGACGACATACCGGGTTTAAGCACTGATTTAGTGGTCCACAGATTGCCCATTGATCTAGCATTCCCTCCCATCAAGCAAAATTTGAGGAAATTCAAAACTGATATGAGTGTGAAGATTAAAGAAGAAGTTACCAAGAAGTTAGATGCAAAGGTTATTCGGGTCACTCGATATCATGCTTGGTTGGCTAATGTCGTTCCTACACCGAAGAAGGACGGCAAGATCAGAGTATGCGTCGATTACCGCAATCTCAACAAAGCAAGTCCAAAGGATAACTTCCCACTACCCAATATCCATATTTTGATCGATAATTGTGCCAAGCGTGAGATTGGATCTTTTGTGGATTGCTATGCCGGGTATCATCAGATTCTGATGGATGAAGAAGATGCAGAAAAGACGGCATTCATCACTCCATGGGGAACTTATTGCTACCGGGTAATGCCATTTGGTTTAAAGAATGCTGGGCCAACTTATATGAGGGCAATGACTACTGTGTTTCATGATATGATACACAAGGAGACTGAGGTATATGTAGATGATGTGATCATAAAATCAAAGCCTCAGGCCAACCATGTCGGGGATTTGAGGAAATTCTTCTAGAGGCTTCGCAGGTACAACCTCAAGATGAACCCCGCCAAGTGTGCATTTGGTGTTCCATCCGGAAAACTGTTGGGATTCATAGTCAGCCGGTGAGGCATCGAGTTGGACCCATCAAAGATCAAAGCCATACAAGAATTTCCCCCTCCGAGGAACAAGACTGAAGTGATGAGTCTGTTAGGAAGGTTGAACTATATCAGTAGATTTATTGCTCAGCTCTCGACAACTTGTGAGCTTATTTACAAGTTGCTGAAGAAGGACGCTGCAATCAAGTGGATTGATGAGTGTCAAGAAGCATTCAATGAGATAAAGGGATACTTGTCTAACCCGCCCGTGATGGTACCACCAGAACTAGGGAGACCTTTGATTCTTTACTTGACTGTCCTGGAAAATTCATTTGGCTGTGTACTGGGGCAGCATGACGTCACCGGCAGGAAAGAACATGCCATCTACTATCTTAGCAAGAAGTTCACGACTTATGAGGTTAAGTACACTCACCTGGAAAGGACATGTTGCGCCCTAACTAGGGTGCCACAGAAATTGAAACATTATTTGTCATCCTATACTACTTACCTCATTTCACGCTTGGATCCATTGAAGTATATCTTTCAAAAGCCAATGCCGACAGGAAGACTTGCGAAGTGGCAGATTTTGCTCACAGAGTTTGACATAATCTATGTGACTCGGACTGCAATGAAAGCCCAAGCATTGGCCGGTCATTTGGCCGAGAATCTGGTTGATGATGAGTACGAGCCATTGAAAATGTCACGACCCAAACTAGAGGGCCATGACTAGCACCCGACCATACTTTCCAAGCACCAACGTACATATTATCTAACCTTCTTTATTATCTTTTACAGCTGACGAGATCAATATAAGTGGTAGACATGGATCATGGACAACCAACAATAAAAACTGATGGCATGAACATATATAATATGGGATGACCAGACAATCAAAAAACTATATATAAGGTATGAGCTACCACGCTACCATGAAAGACTATACAACCAAAAACTAGCCGACAAGGCATACCAAACTATACATGAGTCGACACATGTCTATGAGCCTCTAAAGGAACATAAGTGCTGCAACATAGCCGGAACAGGGCCCCGACATACCCATAATGTCTATAACAAAAATGCATACCAAGACCAAGGCAAGTCCGGAGAAGGGATCTCGCCAATCACCGCTGAACTGGACAGCCTACTGTGGTGGGGGAGCTGCACCTGCCTGTCTATCAGGACCTGCAGCACGACATGCAACGTCCACAAATAAAAGGACGTCAGTACGAATAAAGTACTGAGTATGTAAGGCAGGGAACCATAAATACGATCAGTAATGTAAGCAAGGATAAAGAATATACTACATGGTATATCTTAGTACCTCTGAGGGCTACTGACATGAAATGCATAATACATATGTATAAATACATAAACCTTTAAAACATTCGCCTCTATGGGCATCATCATCATCATATCATACCCGGCCATAATAGGCTCGGTAAAAAATGTACCCGGCCATCATAAGGCTCGGTAGAATCGTACCCGGCCACGTGGAGCTCGGTAAAACCCAACTGATCAGTGGTTGCACAATAGGTGCCGTACCCGGCCAACTATAGCATGGCTCGGTAGAGTAAAATAGATACATATATATAATGCATGCTCGACTCATGGAATCACATTCTAAACCTTTCGGAGTGACGTAAGGTCGGTATCCTCTGTACACGTTATTAGGACTAACTCTTCACTATGAACCTTATAAGAATCAGGAAGTACCAACAACATTGATAACATAAGAATAAGAGAAGCAACATTAACATCAATCGTTCCATAAGAGGGAAAACAATGTAAGTACTGCTAGCTTCTAAGAGTAGAGTATCTTGGAAGCTCGTTCATTACATTATGTACAATCGGAGTCGTGCAAAAGAAGGAAAGGGATAGCCTCACATACCTTGTATATACTGCCCCAATCTCAAGCTATGCAATTGTCAAAACTCCTTAGTCTACAATAAGAGAAACGATACTATCGTTATCATTTAAGCGTCATAACTATTATGTATCGACCACAACCTATTTTACGATGAAACGGACAGCACCTCCCCTATATATATGACTTCACACCATTCAAAACAATCACCAAACAGCCCAAACAACATCAATAATAAACATATTGAGCCTCCCAAAATAGTCCACGCACAGCCTAATCACTCCATACATACGACGACCACCGTAGTCGTGTCAAACGACCCGGAAATGTTACGAATAACTATCATCCCACAACCCTACATATATATGGTGTTTCTCCACATCCTTACTCCTCCAAAACTCCACAAAACAGTAGTAAAATACGCAGCCCAACAGCAACGCAAAACAGTCCACAAAATAATAACATTACTACCAAGCCTTTCGATATATATTTCACAAGTTCTAGCTTCAATGGCTTAGCCGCAACTTGGATAATCTTAAATACATATAGAGTAAGAGGTTACTTACCTTTATACAGAAAGAAAAACTCCAATTTGGCCTTAAATTTCCATGAAATATCCCTCCAATGCTGCCACAACAACAAAAAAGCGAAACTAGCGATCAATTAGTGTTTTTCGGCACTAGAATCACTTTAGAAGGCTTGAAATCACCTAGTATTGATATTAAGAACATGAGGGAGTATTTAAAGAACATAAACCCTTTAAAAAAACCTCCCACACGAGCTGGAACGACACAAAAATGAGCAACAACAAGAAGAACAAGAGACTTACTAGCGCTACGGAATTCCCGACACTTGATTTGTGTTGTTTGCCCTTTTTGGGTCTTGAATCTTGAGAGAACTTTGAGAGGATGTTCCTAGGGTTCTAAAGTCTTAAAATAGTGAGACGAAATGACTTAAAACGGGTTGGAGGCATCCTATATAGGTCCAAATATCTTAAACCGCCTTAGTGAGCCCCATAGAGAGGTGCTTGGCGCAGTCTCGTGAAAATGTAAATATCTCTCTACTCCGAGATCGTATCGATGAAAGGTTTAATGCGTTGGAAACTAGACTCATAGATATTTAATTTGGTTGGTAGATCACCCCGTAATTCCTTGTAAATTATGAGAAAAGATTAGAAACATTTGACCTAATGTTTAAGTAAAATTATGAACCTAAGTTGCGACAACTTTTGTCGACTTTTGTTTCATAACTCGTTTGACTTCAAGACTTATGATACGGATATTATATGATTAAAATACCTTAATAAATGAACTCTTGAGTGTATTAAGCACCGCTAGATTACTTGAAAATACGAGTTACAACATCCTTGATTCATTTAACTTCTAATACTTGTTAATCACCCTTATACACTCTTGTATCACTTAAGACCAATAGGATTGACTTCTTATCATCTCAAAGATAATTCCTTCT
Source organism: Nicotiana sylvestris (assembly GCF_000393655.2). NCBI lineage: Eukaryota > Viridiplantae > Streptophyta > Magnoliopsida > Solanales > Solanaceae > Nicotiana > Nicotiana sylvestris. The sequence goes on from NC_091063.1 coordinate 133,889,793, forward strand.
TGGATTTATGTTAACTAATATATGGCATGAACTAACACATGTGGATATGGGTTGTAACACCCTCCCCCCTTAGGAACATTCGTCCTCGAATGTAAGGGTTCATGGGGAGTTTAAATCATCGTGGATTCCAATGGAAATTTCCGATCAATTTTCCCTATAAAATGGTCACTAGAAAAACTTACAAGCAATTAAGCCCAACATATGGCTTCACAAGGCTACACAAAGCATTATGGATATTTACATTATCTACATATCACCACTTTGTATTAAGGAGGAGTATTCTCAAATTATTGCTTACCTTATTGAGCCGTTTCACCTTCCAATGTATCCTGTCTTCCACCAGCATTCTTGTTATCTTCATTCTGGAATAGGTAAGGGTATTTAGACTTCATCTCCTCTTCTGCTTCCCATTTCATTTCTTCCATATTTTTTTCCTCCACAATACTTTGACGGAAGCTACATCTTTTGTTCTCAGCTTGCGGACTTGTCGATCTAATATCGCCACTGGCACTTATTCATATGATAGGTCCTCTATAACTTGTAAATCTTTGATAGGGACGACTCGAGAAGGGTCTCCAATACATTTCCTCAACATAGATACATGGAATACCGGGTGGACAAATTCCAATTCGGATGGCAATTCTAACTCATAAGCAACCTGTCCAATTCGTCGAAGAATTTTATACGGCCCGATATACCTTGGACTCAGCTTACCTTTCTTCCCAAAACGCATAATACCCTTCATTGGTGAGATCCTCAGGAAAACCCAATCACCAACCTCAAACTCTAGATCACGACGTCGGACATCAGAATAAGATTTTTGCCTGCTTTGTGCCGTCCTCAATCGCTCCTGTATCACTTTCACCTTCTCAATAGCTTGGTGAATCAAATCTGGCCCATATAATTCTGTTTCACCGACTTCGAACCATCCAACTGGTGATCTACATCTCCTCCCGTATAGTGCCTCGTATGGGGCCATTTTAATACTGGAATGGTAGCTATTGTTATAGGCGAATTCTATGAGTGGAAGATGATCATCCCAATTCCCCTTAAAATCTAGAACACATGCTCGTAGCATATCTTCCAGTGTCTGAATGGTACGTTCAGCCTGTCCGTCAGTCTGCGGATGAAATGCAGTGCTGAGATTTACTTGTGTGCCTAAACCCTTCTGGAAAGACCTCCAAAAGTTAGCCGTAAATTGAGCTCCTCGGTCTGATATAATAGATATGGGCACACCATGAAGCCTAACAATCTCCTTGATATACAACTTTGCATAATCTTCAGCCGTGTAAGTTGTCTTCACTGGAAGAAAATGGGCACATTTTGTAAGTCGATCAATTATCACCCAGATGGAGTCAAACTTATGATAAGAGCGAGGTAATCCAATAATGAAGTCCATATTAATCACCTCCCACTTCCAGGTCGGAATCTCTATATTTTGAAGCAATCCACCGGGTTTCTGATGTTCTATCTTTACTTGTTGACAATTGGGACACTGGGCTACAAATTCTGCAATAGACTTCTTCATATTATCCCACCAATACTGCTCCTTGACATCATGATACATCTTTGTCGAGCCGGGATGGATGGAATATCGGGATTGATGAATCTCATTCATAATCTTCTCTCGCAACCCTGCCACATTAGGCACACACAATCGGCTCTGGTATCTCAGTGCCCCATCTTTTCCGATCCCAAAAGCCATACTTTTACACTGTTGAATGCTTTCTCTTAATCGTACTAAGATAGGATCTTCATATTGTCGTGCTTTTACCTCGGCTACCAAAGATGATTCTGATGTATTCTGTACAGTAACACCTCCGTCATCAGAGTCTAACAATCTGATTCTCATATTGGCTAGCTGATGAAGCTCTTTAATCAACCCCCATCTACCTGCCTCAATATGTACTAAGATTCCCATTGATTTATGGCTGAGAGAATCTGCCACAATACTGGCTTTACCGGGATGATACAATATCTCGACGTCGTAGTCTTTCAGTAATTCAAGCGACCTACGTTGCCTCAAATTCAACTCTTTCTGCTTGAAGATGTATTGTAAACTCTTGTGATCTGTGTAGATGTCAACGTGGACGCCGTATAAGTAGTGCCGCCATATCTTCAAAGCATATATTACTGCAGCCAATTCCAAATCATGGGTTGGATAATTCTTTTCATGCTTCTTCAATTGTCTTGATGCATAAGCAATCACCTTCCCACGCTGCATCAATACGCACCCCAAACCTATACCTGAGGCATCACAATATACCACATAACCTTCTGTTCCTTCAGGAAGAGTGAGCACTGGTGCGGATGTGAATCGATTTTTCAGCTCCTGAAAACTACGTTCACAAGTGTCAGACCACTGGAATTTGGTAGCTTTTTGTGTTAACTTAGTCAATGGTGATGATATAGAGGAAAATCCTTCTACAAACCGCCTATAATATCCTGCTAGCCCTAGGAAGCTGCGGACTTCTGATGGTGTTGTAGGTCTCGGCCAATTCTTTACTGCATCGATCTTCTGAGTGTCGACACTAATACCCTCATCAGATATCACATGGCCAAGGAATGCTACTGAGTTCAGCCAGAATTCACATTTGGAGAGCTTAGCATATAACTTACGATCCTGAAGCGTCTGTAATACTATCCGCAAGTGGCCCGCATGTTCCGCCTCCGAACGAGAATACACTAGAATGTCATCAATGAATACAATCACGAACACATCAAGATAGGGCCTGAATATAGTATTCATGAGATCCATAAAAGCTGCTGGGGCATTTGTTAGCCCGAACGACCTCACCAAGAACTCAAAGTGCCCATATCTTTGTCCAGAAGGCCGTCTTTGGAATATTCTTCTCCTTAACCCTCACCTGATGATACCCTGAACGTAAATCAATCTTGGAGAAATACTTGGCACCCTGGAGTTGGTCAAACAGGTCATCAATTCTTGGAAGTGGATACTTGTTCTTTATAGTAAACTTATTCAACTGTCGATAGTCGATACACATCCGTAACGACCCGTCTTTCTTCCGCACGAATAGGACTGGCGCACCCCAAGGTGAAGTGCTAGGCCTAATGAATCCCTTATCTAGCAAGTCCTTCAACTGCACCTTCAACTCTCGCAACTCTGCTGGGGCCATTCTGTATGGAGGGATAGAGATTGGTTGAGTGCCAGGCAACACATCAATGCTAAACTCAATCTCCCTTTCAGGAGGAAGTCCTGGGAGTTCATCTGGGAAAACATCTGGAAATTTGTTGACCATAGGGATTGATTGTAGAGTAGGCGGCTTCGCCTCCGCATCCCTAACGTGAACGAGATGATAAATGTAACCTTTTGAGATCATTTTCCTTGCCTTAAGATAGGAAATAAACCTCCCTTTCGGTGTAGCAATGTTCCCTTTCTATTCAATGACGGGTTCACCCGGAAATTGAAACCTAACCATTTTCGTACGACAATCAACATTTGCATAGCATGAGGCCAACCAGTCCATTCCCATTATCACATCAAAATCAATCATTTCTAACTCAAATAAATTTGCCGAGGTTTGACGACTACAACTCATCACAGTGCAACCTCTATATACCCTTCTAGCAATCACAGAATCTTCTATCGGATTAGATACCGCAAGGGGTTTACTTATCAATTCAAGTTCAATGCCAGACTTATTAGCCACAAAGGGTGTAACATATGATAATGTAGATCCCGGATCAATCAGCGCATATACATCATAAGAAAACACAGACAATATACCTGTAACAACATCTGGAGACGACTCAAGATCCTGTCGACTAGAGCATAGGTTCGATTTTAACCACCCCTCAAACTCGGCACTGCAACTCTACCTCTACCACGACCTGTCGACTGCTGAAAACCTCATGCTGGAGGTCGAACTGATGAGGAAGAAGCAGACACAGATCCAGTCGGCAGAGCCATACCATCACCTCCCCTGTTAGGACAATCCCGCATCATATGGCCAGGCTGTCCGCAAGAATAACATGCATCAAAACCTCGACGGCACAGTCCAAAGTAGGCCTTGCCGCACTGATCATAATGTGGTGTTGGGGGTCTTATCTGACTAGTATCCCTGTGATGTTGCGAGCCAGATGCCCGCGAACTCTGACTTGGACCAGAATAGGATCGATCATATTGAGGCCTCTGAAACTGTGGAGGAGCACTAGCTACAGGTGGCACCGAACTCCTCGAAATCTGTGGCCTGACGCTGCCTCTAAAGTCATCAGAATACCCTACAAATCTTGCCCTCTTATGTTTGCCCCTATCCTGCTCCCTAACTGCCCTCTACTGGCGCTTACGATCCTCTAGGGTCTGGGCATAAGCTTGAATACGGGAAATATCCATGCCCTCCACCAAGGAGGCTGTCGTACACTCATTTATCAGATGTGGTCCCAACCCATTCACGAACATATGCACCCTATCACTCATCTCGGCCACCATATGGGGAGCATACCTTGCCAAAGAATCAAACTGCATATTGTACTCTCGCACACTCATATTACCTTGTCTAAGGTTCAAGAACTTATCAGCTCTAGCTCGTCGTATCTCAACTGGCAAGTAGTGACGAAGAAAGGCCTCAGAAAATTCCTTCCACACAGCTGGAGGAGGGTTCGGACCCCTGGATCTCTCCCAACTATCATACCAGAGAACTGCTAAATCCCGTAGCCGATAAGAAGCCAACTCTACTGCCTCTGTATCACTAACATGCATAACCCGAAGTGTACGATGAACCTGGTCAATAAAAGTCTGTGGGTCCTCCTTGGGGTCTGATCCGGTAAACACTGGAGGGTCTAAATTAATAAAATCACGAACTCTTGTACTAACTGGTTTCTCAGCAGCACCTGTATTCTGCCTCTGAGCCTGAGCAGCTACCAAGCTAGTCAATAACTGCAAAGCACTCCGCATATCCTGGTCTGGAGTGCCAGACGGAGGAACTGGAGGCGCTGGGTGCCTTCTAATATCCTCTGGAGGAGATGGAGTAGATGAGGTATGAGAGGGCATCTCACTCTAAGCCTCACTTTGTCCTACTCTGGCTTAGGGCACCTGACTGGTACCCTCTCCCGCTGCTGTATCAAGCCGTCTACTAATCGTTTGCTTCCTAGTCGAAGGCATCACTTAAAGAAAACAAGGTGAATATTACAGACGAACACTTACGACTCAACTCTACGCACGATCTAGATTCAGGAAGAAGGTAACAACCCTAGATGTCATGTAGCCTCCTGATTATAAATGTGGTGCGCTACACATCCATAATCAAGACTCTACTAGACACGGCTCATAGACAACCCCTAGGACAGACTTGCTCTGATACCAAGTTTGTCACGACCCAAACTGAAGGGCCATGACTAGCACCCGACCACACTTGCCGAGCACCAACGTACATTTCATCTAACCTTCATTATTATCTTTTAAGGCTGACGAGATCAATATAAATGGTAGACCTAGATCATGGACAACCAGCAATAAAATATGATGGCATGAACATATATAATATGGGATGACCAGACAATCAAGAAACTATATATAAGGTATGAGCTACCACGCTACCATGAAAGACTATACAACAAAAACTAGCCGACAAGGCATACCAAACTATACATGAGTCGACACCTGTCTATGAGCCTCTAAAGGAACATAAGTGCTGCAACATAGCCGGAACAGGGCCCCGACATACCCATAATGTCTATAACAAAAATGCATACCAAGACCAAGGCAAGTCCGGAGAAGGGATCTCGCCAATCACCGCTGAACTGGACAGCCTACTGTGGTGGGGGAGCTGCACCTGCTTGTCTATCAGGACATGCAGCACGACATACAGTGTCCACAAATAAAAGGACATCAGTACGAATAAATTACTAAGTATGTAAGGCAGGGAACCATAAATACGATCAGTAATGTAAGCAAGGATAGAGAATATACAACCTGTAACATCTTAGTACCTCTGAGGGCTACTGACATGAAATGCATGATACATATGTATAAATACATAAACCTTTAAAACATTCGCCTCTGTGGGCATCATCATCATCATATCATACCCGGCCATATTAGGCTCAGTAAAAAACGTACCCGGCCATCATAAGGCTCGGTAGAATCGTACCCGACCACGTGGAGCTCGGTAAAACCCAACTGATCAGTGGTTGCACAATAGGTGCCATACCCGGCCAACTATAGCGTGGCTCGGTAGAGTAAAATAGATACATATATATAATGCATGCTCGACTCATGGAATCACATTCTAAACCTTTCAGAGTGACGTAAGGTCGGTATCCTCTGTACACGTTATTAGGACTAACTCTTCACTATGAACCTTATAAGAATCAGGAAGTACCAACAACATTGGTAACATAAGAATAAGAGAAGCAACATTAACATCAATCGTTCCATAAGAGGGAAAACAATGTAAGTACTGCTAGCTTCTAAGAGTAGAGTATCTTGGAAGCTCGTTCATTACATTATGTACAATCGGAGTCGTGCAAAAGAAGGAAAGGGATAGCCTCACATACCTTGTATATACTGCCCCAATCTCAAGCTATGCAATTGTCAAAACTCCTTAGTCTACAATAAGAGAAACGATACTATCGTTATCATTTAAGCGTCATAACTATTATGTATCGACCACAACCTATTTTACGATGAAACGGACAGCACCTCCCCTATATATATGACTTCACACCATTCAAAACAATCACCAAACAGCCCAAACAACATCAATAATAAACATATTGAGCCTCCCAAAATAGTCCACGCACAGCCTAATCACTCCATACATACGACGACCACCGTAGTCGTGTCAAACGACCCGGAAATGTTACGAATAACTATCATCCCACAACCCTACATATATATGGTGTTTCTCCACAACCTTCATCCTCCAAAACCCACAAAACAGTAGTAAAATACGCAGCCCAACAGCAATGCAAAACAGTCCACAAAACAATAACATTACTACCAAGCCTTTCGATATATATTTCACAAGTTCTAGCTTCAATGGCTTAGCCGCAACTTGGATAATCTTAAATACATATAGAGTAAGAGGTTCCTTACCTTTATACAGAAAGAACAACTCCAATTTGACCTTAAATTTCCATGAAATATCCCTCCAATGCTGCCACAACAACAAAAAAGCGAAACTAGCGATCAATTAGTGTTTTTCGGCACTAGAATCACTTTAGAAGGCTTGAAATCACCTAGGATTGATATTAAGAACATGAGGGAGTATTTACAGAACATAAACCCTTTAAAACAACCTCCCACACGAGCTGGAACGACACAAAAATGAGCAACAACAAGAAGAACAAGAGACTTACTAGCGCCACGGAATTCCCGACACTTGATTTGTGTTGTTTGCCCTTTTTTGGGTCTTGAATCTTGAGAGAACCTTGAGAGGATGTTCCTAGGGTTCTAAGGTCTGAAAATAGTGAAAAGAAATGACTTAAAACGGGTTGGAGTCATCCTATATAGGTCCAAATATCTTAAACCGACTTAGTGGGCCCCATAGAGAGGTGCTTGGTGCGGTCTCGCAAAATGCAAATATCTATCTACTCCGAGATCGTAACGATGAACGGTTTAATGATTTGGAAACTAGACTCATAGATCTTTAATTTGGTTGGTAGATCACCTCGTAATTACTTGTAAATTAGGAGAAAGGATTAGAAACATTTGACCTAATGTTTAAGTAAAATTATGAACCTAAGTTGCGACAACTTTTGTCGTCTTTTGTTTCATAACTCGTTTGACTTCAAGACTTATGATACGGATATTATATGATTAAAATACCTTAATACATTACCTCTTGAGTGTATTAAGCACCGCTAGATTTACCTGAAAATACGAGTTACAACATCCTTGATTCATTTAACTTCTAATACTTGTTAATCACCCTTATACACTCTTGTATCACTTAAGACCAATAGGATTGACTTCTTATCATCTCAAAGATAATTCCTTCTTGGATTTATGTTAACTAATATATGGCATGAACTAACACATGTGGATATGGGTTGTAACAGAAAACTTATTTTCCTGATGAAGAGGTGATGCATATCGATGAACTGGAGCAAATTGAAAAACCAGGCTGAAAAATTTTCTTTGATGGGGCGGCTAACATGAAAGGAGTCGGAATAGGAGTTGTGCTTATTTCTGAAATAGGGCATCACTATCCTGTCACGGCTCAACTTCGTTTTGATTGTACCAACAATATGGCTGAGTACGAGGCATGCATTTTGGGTTTGAGGCTAGCTGCAGACATGGATGTCCAGGAAGTTTTGGTCTTGGGAGACTCGGATCTTCTGGTACATCAAATTCAAGGAGAATGGGAAACACAAGATTTGAAGCTCATACCATACCGACAATGTTTGCATGGTCTTTGTCAACGGTTTCGATCAGTGGAGTTTAGGCATATTCCTAGGGTCCATAATGAGGTCGCCGATGCTTTAGCTACCCTAGCGTCAATGTTGCACCATCCGGACAAAGCTTATGTCGATCCTTTTCACATTCAAGTACGAGATCAGCATGCTTACTGCAACATGATTGAAGAAGAACTTGATGGCGAACCGTGGTTTCATGATATCAAGGAGTACATCAGAATGGGGATATATCCAGTGCAAGCCACGGGGGATCAGAAGAGAACAATTCGACGGTTGGCGAGTGGATTCTTCTTAAGTGGAGGAGTTTTGTATAAAAGAACACCAGACCTTGGATTGTTAAGATGCATAGATGCTAGACAAGCTACGGCAGTCATGTCTGAAGTACATTCAGGAGTCTGCGGACCACATATGAGCGGTTATGTGCTGGCAAAGAAAATTCTCCGAGCAGGTTATTATTGGCTCACCATGGAGCGAGATTATATCAGTTTTGTGCGCAAATGCCATCAGTGCCAGATACACGAAGATTTGATTCATTCTCCACCATCGAAATTGCATACGATGTCGGCACCTTGGCCCTTCATTGCTTGGGGCATGGATATCATTGGACCAATTGAGCCAGCAGCATCCAATGGGCATAGATTCATTCTGGTAGCCATTGATTATTTCACCAAGTGGGTTGAGGCCAAAACTTTCAAATCGGTGACCAAGAAAGCAGTGGTCGATTTTGTTCACTCAAAAATCATCTGTCGATTTGGAATCCCAAAGGTGATCATCACGGATAATGGCGCTAATCTTAACAGTAAATTGATGGAAGAGGTATGCCAACAGTTTAAGATTACACATCACAATTCTACCCCATATCGTCCTAAGGTGAATGGAGCAGTTGAGGCAACCAACAAAAGCATAAAGAAGATACTTCGGAAAACGGTAGAAAGTTCCAAGCAATGGCATGAAAAATTACCATTTGTGTTGATAGGTTATCGCACTACTATCCGTACTTCAGTAGGTGCAACTCCTTATTTGTTGGTATATGGAACTGAAGCAGTGATACCTGCGGAAGTTGAGATACCGTCCCTTCTGATTGTCGCTGAGGCTGAAATTGATGATAATGAGTGGGTCAAAACCCGTTTGGAGCAGTTGAATTTGATTGATGAAAAAAGATTGGCAGCAGTGTGTCATGGCCAGTTATATCAAAAGAGAATGGCAAGAGCATACAACAAAAAGGTACATCCTCGGAAGTTTGAAGTGGGCCAGCAGGTGCTGAAACGTATCCTTCCACACCAGGCTGAAGCGAAAGGCATGTTCGCCCCAAATTGGCAAGGGCCATTCATTGTGACCAGAGTATTGTCCAATGGTGCTTTATGTTTAACAGATATCGAAGGAAAATGCATAGACATGGCTATCAATGTTGATGCAGTAAAAAGATATTATGTATGATTTCTTTGGTATAATTGTTGATTGTTTGTATTTGGCATTATTTCGAAGATTGAAATGACAAAGGCAATTTGTTCTGCTATCTAAGCACTTTACCCTTTGTTCCCCCTTTTGAGCCTTATTTATTTCTTTCATACCCCCCTTTTGGAATCAGTAACAAAAAAGAGAGAAAAAGAAAGAAAAGAAAAGAGAAAAGAAAAGAAATGAAAAGTATAACAACAAGGAAATTCAGGTGTGAACTACGTTTGACCTGATTCCTGTTAAGGATACGTAGGCAGCTTCCCGGCTCGGTCATAGTAAAATAAAATATCAAAAGATCCCCAAGCAAGAAACTGGGGTAGAAGTTGTGATTTGTAATAAGAAATATGATTCCAAAAGTTGTAATTTTAAACCCATGTTAAATTGTTTTGAGCTTTTGATACCCTTTCTTTCTAACCCCATCCAAAAGCCCACATTACGGTCCAAGGAAAGACCTTCTGATCAATCTTCGAGAAATGCCGAGTCGAGCAAATGGAGGTGATTCATATCAGAATAACGCTCTGGTCCAAACAGGAAAAGTAACAAAAATGAGAGAGTCTTATTGGTGAAAACCCTCATGGGCACCATGAGGCGACGAAAGCTGAGAGAAAATAAAAATGAGAGAGTATTATTGGTGAAAACCTTTACGGTCACCATCAGGCGACAAGTAATTGAGGAATCAACAAATGAGAGAGGTTTGTCGGTGAAAACCCTTCGGGGCACCGCAAGTCGAACAAGGTCCGTAAAGTTAGCGGAAAGTAAATTTGGGTTATGGAAGATCTTGGAGCACAAAGTAAAATAATTGGAAAAGAGGTTGGTTAAATAGACTGGGCTGATTAATCCAAATGCCTACCATGATCATTGGTGCCGGTGATTCCGCTCAGATAAGTCCCTTTTCCTATCTCCAACAGTCATCCAAATTTAGATTCTTTTCTTTATTCTTAAAATCCTTGCATTTCATTGCTGGTAATTTTACTTCTCTAAAGCTCTTCCAAGTTTAGCCTTGTAAGAAGGAATTTCAAAGCTTACTACCAGTTTCAGAATTGCACAAAGCAAAATGCAGCTAGAACATGCCAAAGATGATATGATGAAAAATGGGACCTATGGTGTAAGCAAAAGTTAAAACTGTGGAATGGTTCAGTAATGTCGTGGGAGATGTACGGTTTCAGGCAGAAAGGTCAGGAGGGGAGAATAGCAGTTGGGGATCTTGCAGTTAAGGATCAGTCAGAAGGTCAAAACAATCTTTTCGATCAGTTCAAGGCAGTTGGACGAAGCAAAGAATGGCAAAGAGAACCACCTCCAGCAAGAATGCCATAACTAACCATCACATTTTAAACTGACAAAATTTTCTTTGATTTGAAACAGGGGCAAAGATGGCATTTCATTTCAGGATATCATCCGTAAGGAGAGTAAGCACTAGGTAGGTTTGATCGCAGAATTCTCAGGACCCCCCTAGAAAATGGGACTTAGTTTAAAATTTAAAATAACCGTGAGTAGCGGAATTTGGCCTGAATGCACCATAGAGGATTATAAGTGGAGCTTCGAAGTTTGTATGTTGAGATACACTTTGGACATTACCCCATGAGAACAAAGATTCTGACTTCTCTTCTTTCCCCGACTGGTAGTCATGATGTTCTGCTTCCTCAACCTTTCCCCCAAGAAGAAACACCATCTTTTTCCACTTTTTCCCCAATTTAATCGAAAATTCTCAAGACCCTTCTGGAAAATGGGACCTAGTTTAAAATTTAAAAACAGTCATGAGTAGTAAAATATAGCATAAATATATCCCTAGGAATAAGATGGTTTAAAGTTCGCGTGTTTAAGATATTATTTAATTAGGAGTTTTCAGGACCCTCCTGAATAATGGGACCTAGCTTTGAGATCTCCATTGGATAACAAGATTTAGCATAAGACAGACCTTCAGTAGATATGATTTAGCTTTAAAATTGTCATTTAATTAAGAGTTGTCAGGACCCCCCCCCTGAATAATGGGACCTAGCTTTCAAATTCTTAGTGATATTTGGTAATATGATTCAGTTTAACACTCACAGATGCGCCCAGCTACCAAATTGGGGCAGAAAATTTTCTTTTGTTTTGTCTATTTTTGTTGAAGTCAAGTGCCCCTCTGAAGAACAGGGAGAATAACACAGATGTAAAGATAAGAGCGTAACCAAGCACTAGAAGTCAGGCATCCACCTGGAGAACAAGGAACAACAGTTAAAGTATCAGCAATCAAGCGTCCACTTGGAGAACAAGGAACAACAGTTGAAGTATCAGCAATCAGGCGACCACCTGGAGAACAAGGAACAACAGTCGAAGTATCAGCGATCAGGCGTCCATCTGGAGAACAAGGAATAACAGTTCGAGTTTCAGTAATCAGGAGCCCACCTGGAGAACAAGGGAAAACAAATCAAGTTTCAAAGGAAGATTGGCACAAGTATTGGTAATCAGGCGCCCACCTGGAGGAACGAGGGAGAACAAGTCAAAGAAAAGCAGTTTCAAGAAGAAGATGGACCAAGTTTCAGAAATCAAGCGTCCACCTAGAGAACAAGGAAAGACGGTTGAAATTTCAACAGTCAGGAGCCCACCTGGAGAACAAGGGAATACATTCGAGTTTCAGCAGTCAGGAGCCCACCTGGAAAACAAGGGAATACAATTCGAGTTCAGCAATCAGGAACCTACCTGGAGAACAAGAGAATACATTTCAAGTTTCAACAGTCAGGAGCCCACCTGGAGAACAAGGGAATACATTCGAGTTTCAGCAGTCAGGAGCCCACCTGGAAAACAAGGGAATACAATTCAAGTTCAGCGGTCAAGCACCCAAAGGGAGGACGAAGGGAAGAAGCAATTCAAGTTCGAGTAATCAGGAGCTCGCCTATAGAATAGAGGATAGGCAACAATAGTCAAAGGAAGACGTTTAAAGGTTCAGCAACAAGATGCCCACCTGGAGAAAAAGGAAAGCATTTCAAAAGATACCATGCAAGTCAGGCACAAAGGAACAACTGAAGAAAATACAAGTCAACAAGGCAACAACAGTCACGAGACCAAGTTTGAAAATAAATCTTTATAAAGCATAGATTATAGCTTAGTCTAGCTTCTTCATTTTTGTCATAGTGTAATAAGGAGGTGAGTGAGCAGTATCAGCAGCAACAGTAACAGTAAAACCACAGCTTCATGATAGTCCTAGCTACCAAAACTTCCCGAACTACATTGACTTGATTCCTTTTTAGCCAAGGTTATGTAGGAAACCTTTTGAAGCAGAGGTTCGGTCAAATCTTTCAAAAAATTCTTCCCACGGAATATTCAAAACGGAAAAAAATCGCTCGTATCCGCTCACTTTATCTTTGCACGAAAACTCTTTGTGTTTTCGAGCAAAGAGGGGCAGCTGTGAGCACGTGATTTTTGCCCTATGAGAATTACTCCCAAAAAATTCAAAATAAAATAATTTTTCCGTTGTTTGCAATTTTGTGTATTTTTTGTAGTATTTTCTATTATTATTTGCATTTGTCTATGCATGTTTAAATGTTTAAATAAATGAAAAATAAACAAAAAATAGATTGCATTTGCATTTAGGATTTAATTTTATAATATTTTTGAGTTAAGTAGTAAATTACTTATTTTTACAAAAAGGGAAGAATCAAAAAAAATAATAATAACGTATTTTGCATTTTTTTAAAGTGTTTAATGTCAAATTGTGTGATTGTTTTATTTTTAGTATTTAATTACTTGTGATAAATATTATTTGAAGTGGATTAGTATTTTAAGTCAATTTTGGCTTTACAATTTGAGTTAGGATTTTTGGTTTTAATTTTGAAGACAATTTAGGAAGAAAAATAATTAATAAAAGAAAAGAAAATCGGAATTGGGCCAAAATTAATTTAAATCCCAAAGCCCAAATCAAATACACTCAAACCCACCCCAAACCGGCCCAGAACTTATTTTCTTACCCGGTCCGCCCCTACCAGAATCTCACCCACAACCCGAACCCGACCCAATCCTGGAACTGACCCAACCCCAGAACCCAAAACGACCCCGTTCCATGCCCATCTGATCACAACCGTTGGATTTCTATCATCCAACGGTTCACGTTATCTTTCCCATTTTAATAATACTAAACCCTAAACGACCCCTACCCCCAAAATCAGAACACCCCCCTCATTTGTCTCTCTCATTGTTTTAGAGACAACCATGTCTCACCACCGCCCTCCGCCACCGGAAAACGCCTCACAGCGGTTCCGGTGGCCAAAACCACCACAAATTAACACTGTAGATTCTCCTTCACCTCATCATTTCAAATCCCCAAACTATTTCTTTCGAATCGCAGCCGAACTAGTCGAATCTTCGATCGAAGTTTGAGCCCAAAAACCCTAGTTTACCCAATGGGCCCAAACTAACACCCCATAACCTCCTTGACCTCCTCATACCTGATACATATATGGTTGTCCTCGAATTTGTCTGAAATAGTTCGAGTTTCAAATCATGAGTTCGAATTCTAAAAAAACAGATTCAAGCACAAGGATTGTTGATAATTTCAGGGCCGGTTTTGTTACAAAATGGTGTTAATCACTTGTTCTAAAAAAGAGCAAATGGCTAACATCATTTGGCGACGAAATCGGAAAAAATTCAAATGCCAAATGAACCTGTTGAGTTGGTGAGTCCCCAGTACTACCTCTTTTCTTTTCTTGTTTTTATTTCATTTCTGCCTCGTCTTCTTCTCTTCTTGAGTTTTGAATTAAGGTCAAAAGTGTGAAATGTCCGTTCGTTGTCCTTATGTTCATATTCGTGCATGTCGTTAATTAATTTGATAGCTGATTTTGCTTTTCAATCTAGTCGAAAGTTTTAATCTTTTGTTTACTATAATCAAGGTACTTCAGAACTTAGGGGAATAAATAACAGAAGCTTTGAGGGTAATTTGGGTAGGAAAACCTGCCAATAATTAATTAGGAGGTTTCTCAATAGTGGTAGGGTCTAGGAAATGCACTATTGAATTAGTTAAAAAATGATTAAGTAAGTGGAATGAGTTAAAAAATAGAAAAGGGTATTGGTAGAGGAAACTACACTTGTTTAAGGACCTTTTAAGAGCTGGAAATCAGAAGAACATGGGGGTGTGATTAAAAGGCTAAGGGATACACATGGTAAGAGAATAAAACAAGCTGGAAAGGGAAAAGATTTGAATAAAAAAGGGAGTTGGCTCTAGTCTTAAAAACAAACACATATAGACAGAGAGATGGACATTGAGATACACACAGACAGACCTAAGAAAAGGGGATAGAATCAGAAGTGAGGAGAAAACTACTGTTCCATTGCTGTTCCGCATTAAATCTTGAAACTTTCTATTCCTAGATAAGTTTTCTGATTTTCTGCAGTGTTGAAAAACGATTTGAATTGGTTTTGGAAAGTGTTTGTTCGAATTTTTCATCCGTTAACTGTTACATTGATATATCCGGGGTTATTCGTTGTCTTCTCGGATAAAATCTGGGGTGATCACTGTTCTTGCTACTGTTATGATGCTGCTTCCTCATTTTCTGTGTTGTTTTCGAATTTCAGGTACCATCTTAGCCCCCTTGAGTAGCAAGTGATTGTTGAAACATGTAAATCGAGAGATTGGTTGAATACAGGTTGCATTGCACTTAATTTCTTTTGTTTTCTTCCATTTCTTTAAGTATTCTGTAGTAAACCTTGTATTACATATGTTTAGCCTAATTATTGTACTGAGGAAGTGAATCTATGACCTTTAAGAATTCCTCATCTGTTTGATGGCTTAACAGCCGGATTCACTATGTTTTCTGCCTAATTTCTGATTTAGGCAGTAAAGTTCGAATGCACAAGTTTAATTTGGGACTATTAGAGATAGTGTAGTATCTGGTTTGTTCTAGTTACACGACAAGTTTTGTTTCTTCTATATTGCTGGAAGTCAGCGTGATAGTTTCGTATGGAATTTGCAAAAATGATCAAGAGTGGTTTGCATTTTGAAGGGAATTGTGAGGTGATCTAAGGTTTGTTTGCTCATTTTAGGTTGTATGGTTTGTTTAGAATAGATGTTTAAACTCAGAATGTTGGCATTTACTAGTACTTTTTATTAATTCAGTGGTTTGGTTTTCTTAAGAATGTGTATTTGGTATTTTACTTTGGCAAGTGGAATGACTGTTGGTGTATAGGGACAAATACGAAATGACTCCAAAATTTTGGCAAGAAATTGTTTTCTTAATTTTGAACTCATTTTCATGCCAACTTTCCAAAATATCATAGAAATAGATCATATAACTTGATTTGTAGGATTCCTGCATTATTTATAATTTAATATCTGTGATATGTTGATTTGCCATCTCTACCTCGTTATATTTGATATATTGGCATCGTGTTTTGATTTAAGAAGCTGTTATTTGATTCCATTGAAAGTTTAGGGACATTGGTCGTGCTGGGCTTTGCAGACTCATGGGTTTATGTCAACCGATGTAATTTTAGGCTTTCGTTTAGGCTCAATCTTTCATATCCAGGTCATTAGTATCTTGGTTTGAAGCAAGTGAGTTGGCCTATTTTACAAAATAGATGAGTGCTTAAATATCTCCAATAATTTCCATAACTCCGAAGCCTTGCAATAATCCGAAATCTGAATATTCTACTTACAAACTTTCGTGTTTGCTTCAGGCGCGTTCGTTTTTAAATTGATTTTCTTTTTAACTACTAATTTCGGGTGTGCATTTCATGTGACCCAACTCCAATTCTCAATAACGTTAAATAAAATGTGTCCTGGATCGCGGGTCCATTTATGTGACGTGGTTCGAGGCGTGTCTTAATAACGTTGAATCTTCCTAAAATAATATTTAAATAGAAGCGGTTAAGTTAAAATTTGCGCATAGGTTCATAATTGTTTAAAATCAGATAATTAAGCTGAATATAACAGTTTAGCGACCGTGCTAGAACCACGGAACTCGGGAATGCCTAACACCTTCTCCCGGGTTAACAGAATTCCTTACCCGGATTTCTTGTTCATGGACTGTAATATAGAGTCAATCTTTTCCTCGATTCGGGATTTGAACCGGTGACTTGGGACACCATAAATCTCCCAAGTGGCGACTCTGAATTCTTAATAATAAATCCCGTTTTGATTGTCCTTTAATTGAAAAAACTCCTTAATACCCTTCCGGGGGTGTAGGTAAAAAGGAGGTGTGATACGAAAGTGTAAGATCCCAAGCGCTAGCCTATATTAGAGGTCGTACCAACCCAACGCGTAAGAGACTATGGGCCAGCCCAGCAAGCCTTAGGGCTGATTTGAAAACCTAAGGGTTTTTCCTTGAAATCCAACCCATCTGGATAATCACTGACAAACTTAAAAATTCAAAACAAAAGAAAGACATACACAAGTGAAGGGAAATTCATGAAAAGGGAAAATCGAAAGGCTTCTTTTTATATGTATATGTGAAATAATACAAGGATTCATTTACAATGTTCTCTAAGAGATTTGTACGCAGAATTAGAAAGGAAAAGCCTAGTGTACTTTCCCTTCGGGGACTACGGCTCCATCGGCCCCTTGCTCATTATCTTCGGCATCGGATAAGAGGAACTTGGCGTTGTATTCATCCGCCTTTGCCTGCTTTATCTCTTTTGAGAGATCGAGGTCCCTAGCGTAGATCTCCTCGAGGGTTTGCCTACAGGATCTGCACCTGGCATATTCATTGCTTCTGCTCTCCCGATCGGAAGCCCCTTTCAACTCAGTTCGAGTGTCGGCAGCGTCTTTTAAATAGATGGACACTTTCTTATCAACCTTAGCTCGAATCTCTTCAGCTTTAGCCCGGGCATCCACGACCTTAGCCTTCATCTTCAAATTGTCAGACTCGAGCCTTGCAATCCTGCTCGTCTGGACCGAGCTATTTCACGAGCATTCTGGAGTTGCACCTCGAGGGCAGTAGCCTTGGCCAAAGCATTCTTCTTGGCCGCAACTTGGGCATCTATCTGAGCCCTTAGCTCATTACACTCATACTTATCCTAACCAACTTTGCCCCAAAAGCATTCTAGGTCTTTCGTCTTACTCTGCAACTGAAGTATCAAAATATTAATCTCCTAGGAATAGAAGAAGAAACATGCATCCCCTCGAAACAAAGGTTACTTGTCTATCGAGGCAGCCTTCATAGTTTAGGCTTCGATTCATCTCGTACCGAAGGTGTCTCAACTCTTTTGCCCTTTTATCGCAAAGAAACCTGAGGGATTTCTCCCCGTCCAAGGCTTTCTGTAACCTGGCTTCACGGCGGAGCAGCTCGGACTTGAGCTTGTCAAAGGCTTATGAAAAAGAAGCTCAGTGAGAAGATGAAAATGTAAAGCCGAAAAACCAACAAAGTCAACCAAAACTCACCATAGAATAGAACCGCTGAGCCTCCTCAGAAGTTGAACGTAATTTTACTGGACTAGTCTCATCGGCCCCAGTCAGAATGCTCTCGGTGGGGATATGATCGCTCGAAACCTCTCCTGATTTAGGCGGCCCCTGGCCTCGAACATCCTTCGAAGTACCTTCGACGGGAGAAGAAGATAGTGGTGAAAGATCCTTGTCCTCGAAGTACCTTTGACCAGGGAAGAAGACGGTAGCAAAAAAGGAGCCACTTCCCTAAGGCTAGAAGCTCGGGGTATTGCAGGATCAGCTGTCCCGAGAGGTCTCTCAGCTCGAGCCATCAATGTGCGGCCGCTCCCTTCTGTTGCACCAATGTTCGAACGACAGCCAATAGTTAGATGATCTACATCAACAGTTGCATCTCCTTTACACCTCGGGGTAGACCCTACCTCACTATATATCTCCTGGCCCACTGAGGATTCCTTACGCTTGTTAACGCTCTTCGGCCCCGATGCCGATAATTCTCCCTCCTCTCCGAGAAGGCATGGTCTCATTTTGAAAACTTCTCCAACGCCTGTAGTAAAAGAGTTAGGGAACATAAAGGGAAATATTCCTTAAAGATAAGGATCATACGGTACTCACCGTGGTGTTTTGCCTCCCATCTACCCTTCGACAGGTCTCGCCACTTATGCTCATCGTAGGTCAAGCAAACTACCAGATTCTGAACCCGATCCACCAGATCGAGGACCTCGTATGGCAACTACTGGATTGCTGCAGAAAGGGAAAGAAAACCCCTTTACGGAGTCTGCCTCCACTATGAACAAAAATAATAAAAACACAAGTGTGCCACTTACGTGTGCAATTCCATTTCTTAGGGAATGGCAGGAACTCTATGGGGATAATGTCAACAGTCCGCACTCGGAAAAATCGACTCATCCACCCTCGGTCCCCGTCCTCTTTATTACTGGAAACAAAGGGCCGGGTGGATCAATGTCGTAGAATAATCAGGCCTCGGTAATGCAAGGGCCGATACAATCTATAAGATGGCCGAGGGTGAACATGAGCCCGTCTTTATCTGCAAAAAACCTTATCATCAACACTATCCTCCAAAACGACGGGTGAACCTGTGCCACGGTAACCCGATATCTACTACAAAACCCGAGCACGACTCTATCGAGAGGGACCAATGTAAAAGGGTATGTGTATACGTACAAAAATCCATCTACATGATCCATGATGCTCTCTTCCTGGGAAGGTACCTACAGTACAAACTTTTCTCCCCATCCACAGTCTCTCCTAACTGCCTCGAGATGTTCCTCTCCTATTGATGAGATGAACTCGATGCATGCTCCCAGTGGACTTGAATATTGAGACATATCTCTAACGTATTGTCCTTCCTCCAGACAAAACATCTCGAGGTTAGCTCACCGGCTGCCGACGGTGTACCACCGATAGAGCGGGAAGCAGAGTCGGAAATCTCCTCCTCTTGGTGAATGGATTTGGGCATAGCAGCCATAAATATGGTGAAACAAGAGAAGGGGAATGAAAACTTAGGCGAAAGATTTGAATTTAAATGGCGAAAGAATTGACACTAGGAAGGAGAGCTTTATAAAAAGGATAGCTGCTCAAAGTAGCAGAATCTTCAAATAAGAAGAAAGAAAATACATATATAGAGCAAGCGGCGATTGTTTGCTTATTCTGAAGGCCAATTAATTCTAACCATGCCATTACTACTTTTGGGGAAGCGTACCGGTGGGACCACCCCGGTCACTTCACGGTCATGTCATATGAATGACACTGTCATACAACGACTGAGAGCTATCGAGATCCCCACATCTATCTAGACTTGAGATGGTGTCCGATCTCGAGGATCTCTGTTACTACAAGTATAAGTTCTAAAAGAGCTATCAATCTAGCCTTGAGATGGTGCCTGATCTCGAGGACCTCGGTTACTCCAAGTATGGGCTCCAAAAGGCCGACATCAAATTCAAAGATTAACATTGCATAAACATTGAAAAATAAAACTTGAAGCGAAGGAATCATTTTGCATTCCCAAAAACACATTTACAAAGGGTGTCTTTACAAAGCTCCCCCGAGGAACCCATATACAAAAAAAAGAGTTGATTCTTCCTCCAAGGCTCTAGCTTTCTCAATCTCAGTAGAGAGATCGACACCTTTGGCTCTCGCTTCCTCAAAGGCCTGCCTCCTAGCGTGCAAACGAGCATGAGCAATGGCCCGAGTCAGCTTCTGCTCGACCTTCTCGAATATCTCTCTAGCTCGATCGTTTGCGGTGGCGGCATCTCTCTTGAATGAGGATGCATTTTCATCAGCCTCAGACTTGGCCATAGATAATGCAATAGCCTCCTTATGAGCACTTTGAA
Source organism: Nicotiana sylvestris (assembly GCF_000393655.2). Taxonomy (NCBI): domain Eukaryota; kingdom Viridiplantae; phylum Streptophyta; class Magnoliopsida; order Solanales; family Solanaceae; genus Nicotiana; species Nicotiana sylvestris. The sequence goes on from NC_091063.1 coordinate 133,910,328, forward strand.
GAAGACCCTGGGTTGAGGCCAACTCTCCCCGCAAAAGGTCTTTTTCCAAGGTCACGGTCTTGTTCTGCCTCTTCAGCTCAAGGATCTCCGTATCCTTGGCTGCAACCTCTTCCTGAAGTTTCCCCACCAGGGCATTCTTGTGCCCAATCTGTAAATGCGAATCAAAATAGTGAGCATCAAGTTATAAGAATAAAAAGATGAACTCATGAATGCCATATTACCAGCTCAACAAAGCTAGTCCATTCCTGGTGCACTCCCTCCAGACTCGCCCGAAGCTCACTCAACTCCTCTTCCTTTCGGGCAGAGGAAGCCTTCGTCTCGTTTAGCTCTGAGGTGAGCTTCTCGAGCTCATCCTCACGGCATGAAAGCTCATCTTGAAGCTTAGAAAAGGCATGGTCATACAATTTCTTGACCTGCAACAAAGCAGAGAAGTTACAAAGGAAAGGGCAAAAATTTGAAGCATGAATGGTATGTCAAGAATATCACCTACTTTTGAAGCCTCTCAGCCTCCTCGAGAGCAACGAGGCAATCGAGATCGGTGTCCTCATCAACACCAATAAAGTAGTCCTTGAACATTTCAACCTCTCCTTGAGAGAACCCCACATCGGTAGCGCCCCTATTCTGGGCATCCCTTATTTCCCCCGGAGAAAATAAAGGGCCCGATTCAAAGCCGCCCTCGGTATCAATGTCTATATGGGCCCGATTCTAACTTGAGGCTCGGGGACTACGCCCAAACCCTCCTCGAGGGTCTCTTCAACACGAGTTTGGTCCACATCGGCCACCCCCGACTCGGCGGCTTTTCGACCAATAGCTTGTGGAGCATCCGCACTCCGTCTTACCGTTTGTACCAAAGGAAGATCATCATCATCATCCTCACGAAGACTTGCCGTAGCAGTCGAAGTCAAGACTGTGGTGTCGGTCTTAGTTGGAGACTCGATCAACGCCTCCTTCTTCCTCTTCTTACTCTTGTCAGATTTTGAGGCTTGTTCTTCACCAGGAGGAGGCAGTCTCATCAACACGCCTTCCCCAAAGCCTGCACGGTCATGGTATATCAAATTTACCACCACAAAGAATACTTGTATGAAATTTGGCAACGACAGCAAGAAGGGATTATCGTGGTTCTTAGCCTGCCACCGCGTCTTGGCCAAATCATGCCAAGCACGCTCATCGAATGGAAAAGCGGAGTCTACACATCTGATCCATCCCGGGAGGTCTTGGACCGCGCTGCGGAACCAAACGGTGGCTACATAATCAAAAGAAAATCAATTCAGAAGAAGAAGAAGGGGCAGTAAAATGTGCTCGATGTAATGATACTCACGCTTCATGTTCCATTTCTCCAAGAATGGCATCCTATCAACAAGGATGATGTCCAAGGTCCTTACTCTGATAAACCAGCTCATCCATCCCCGGTCTTTGTCCTCATCGATACTCGCAAAAAATGACTTGGTGGGTCGAGGGTGTAGCTTGATTAAACCCCCTCGGAAGAGACGAGGGCTGCACAATCTGATCAAGTGATCGAGGGTGAATGTCATTCCCTCGACCCGGTTGGAGAAATATTAGAACATGTAAACAATCCTCCATAAAGAAGGATAGATCTGACCGAGTGATCGATGGTGAATGTCATTCCCTCGACCCGGTTGGAGAAATATTAGAACGTGTAAACAATCCTCCATAAAGAAGGATAGATCTGACCGAGTGTCACTCGGTACCGATGATAAAAGTAAAGAATCACCGAATCTATCGATGGGGAAGAAGAATCTATGGGGCCTAGAGTGAAGGGGTATGTGTATACGCTGAGGAAGCCAGCTTTGTTTGCTACTATGATTTCTTCAGCTTTGGGGATCTCTACTTGCACTGCCTCCCCCCATCGGCAGTCTACCTTTACTTTCTTTGTATCGGTCACCACACTAATGTATCGTGACATGGGCTCGCATCGGCCCAGTATAGAAGGGGGTTTACCAATGGTAAAATCGGAGACCGTATCGAAGGGGCCAGGGATATGTTGTGCAATACATGGAGGTGTTTTTGGTTTGCCCTTGGACGGGCGTGATGAAGAAGTGGTACCCTATTTTCGAGGTACCCTTTTTGAAGTTTTTTCCATGATTATAACTTAGTTTAAAAGAAAGAAGATAAAGAAACAAGCATAGAAAGAAGATAGATGCAGAAAGTTGTGAACTTAGCTCTAAAAACTTGAAGATATTGTAAAAGTGTGAATGGAAAAATGCATTGAAGTACTTATAGAAGCCATTTGGGGAATGTTTAAGGAGCGGAAAGGTCTAACCAATAACGGTTCGTGGGCTTTTTGGTAATTGTGCTGATAGCGAACCCTGGGCAGCCTTTGAGTCTTATCATTTAATGCCCTGATGGGGCTGCGTCATGATGGGAGTATCGAAGAAGCAATAATTCAAGACTGTTTCTTATCATTTAACTCTAAGAAACGTGGGGACTATCTATATACGGCTAAAATCGGAGATTCTAATTTTGTGATCATTATGGCATTTCACAACCCGTCTTCAAAAGCCTCGAAGCATAGATCAAGGTTTGACCTCGAGGGTTCCCAATGCTCGACCTCGGGGTAGCGCAAATCGGTGGCTATCTTAGACAAGCGGGAAATTCCCAAAAGGTACATGGCTAAAGCTGACCAGGTCTACAAGAATAGTACAAGTCTGTACCGTGGCATTAAATAGATGTACCAGCTACATATCTTTGTAATAAATGCATATGTACTATGTTGGGATTCCCCCTCCTATATAAACTTGTCATTTTGTAAAGAGGCATGATATTCAATACAAGAACATTCTCTCTTAAACTTTCTCCATTATCTTTCCTTTGATTTATTGTTTACACTTATTGTGTTTCACTGATTGTTCCTCATTTATTATTTATCGTTAATCATAAAGAGTCATTATTGAGGCCCTTGGAACAGTTAGTCCTTCATCGATCATCCTCAGTCAAGCTCACTAGCTCAACCTTGAGGCCCAGCTTAGGCCAGTCCGAGACCCCGATTCGCAGCCATTCGGTTTGGATAACAACACTGCCTCTTACTCTTACTCTACATTCCTAGCTCAAACTTAGCATCTGTCGCTTAACAACTAGCGTCGTATTTTTAGAACCACAAAATCAAATCTAATTTTAATTATCATTTTCAAGGTAAACAAGTTCATAACAACATAATGAAAGCAATAAAAGAAATAACTCAAAGATAAAATGCTCAGCTCGTTTACAGTTCTAGTAAATAGGTCCGCTTTTCCAGTAAATCATTGATAATCCAAATCTTTTACTGAAATTGCCAAAAATATGAGTAAGTTTGAAAACTATGATTTTCCCAAAAATCCTTTCAACAATAAACAACATGTTTCATTTTCAGATAGCATAAGGAAAGTACATCTCTATGCCTACTTGTCAAGATACAGGTAAAATCATGAATGCTACCAAAACCAGGTAGCATAAGGAAATGCATCTTTAAGCATGTATCTCAAGTATGCATGTCAAATGAAATGTATCTCAGTGATGAACTCATCTACTCACACTCTCAGAGTACTCAATCTCAATGTCTCACATTCTCTTTCACTAGGCTCAATACTCCACACATTCAGTCATCCAACACTATACAATACCTACTACGGCGTGCAGCCCGATCCACATATAGCCATAAGGCCCGTTGAGGAGCAACCCGATCCACATATAGATAGACATAAGGCCTATTGCTGCGTTAAACCCAATCCACATATATATAGCCATAAGGCCCGTTGCGGCGTGTAACCCAATCCACATATATATAGCCATAAGGCCCGATATGGCGTACAACTCGATCCACATATATATATATATATATATATATATATATATATATATATATATATATATATATATATATATATATATATATATATCCATAAGGTTCGTTGTGACGTTCAACTCGATCCACACACATATATATATGTATATATATGGAATTTTTACCTCCTATAGCAAAGTTTAACACCTTCTTTATTTTAAATAAATACCATTTAAAAAAATTATATTCTATAGATACCTTTTAAGGTTTATAGCAAAATATTTAATTTTAGTTACCTCCTAGCCCTAAGCCACTAAATATGCTAATCAGTTACACTATTTTCTTTCTCTCTCTACTTTGATACATCTCATTCTCTTCCCCTATCCCATTAAAATTTCTGATCTCTTCCCCCTTCCACCGGATTTGTGCAAAGTATGAAAGATTCAAAATCCTACCAAACACTTTATTGGTGATATTATGTGCAACTAATATCCTGTAACAAGATCTTGCAGGAAGAAAACTTGTCGGCTATGAACACAGATCCCTGGTATTCGGCTTATCAGTATTCTCACCCTCCTCTAGTTGAAAGAATGACTGTAATTGATGAACTCGATAAGAAGACAGATTGATGTAAAGGGGCACTGAGGAGCAATTTTCACAGATGACTCTTGGGGTAGTGAAGCAGAAGCATGACGAAGGATTTGTGGATTTATCTTCGCCGCCTGCGACAGCTGTTTTAGTGTCGGCGACAGCTGTTTTAGTGCCAGCTGTAAGCACGTGATTTTCGCCCTATATGAGAATTACTCCCAAAAAATTCAAAAATAAAATAATTTTTCTTGGTGTGCAATTTTGTGATATTTTGTGATATTTTGAATAATTATTTGTATGTTTGTCTATGCATGTTTATTTGTTAAAATTATTAAAAATACAAAAATATGTCGCATTTCGCATGTAGGATTTAATTATACAATTGTTAGTAACTAAGTTTGTTTCACAAAAAAAATTACAAAAATAGGCATCGTTTGCTTTTTAGCATTTAAGGTCCAAATATACAATGTTATGCTTAATTATTACTTAATTGCGCGTTAATTGTTATTGGGAGTTAATATGTGCTTTTATAACTTAATTTAGTTATTAAATAATAGTTTAAGTATTTTTATAATTTAGTTTTAGAAAAATAAAAGAAGAAAAGAGAGCAAAAAATAAAGAAAGTCGAAATTGGGCCTCTTCTTCGATTTCAAACCACAGGCCCAAAAAATGACCCAATCTTCCCAAACGACCCAGTCCATTTCGAACTGGGTCGACCCAGTCCAGTACCAACAACCCAACTCCCCTCTTCATTTTCATTTTTTCATTTTTACAAAACAAAAAAACAAAACAAAAACAAAAACAAAGAAGAAGAAAACCCTAGACTTAAACCATCCGCCACCCCCTCCCTATCATCTTCTTCTTCCCCAAAGCTCCGAACCTTCCAACCATGGCTGCCCCTCTCTCATTCCCTTCATCCCCACGCCACACACACACAACCACGTCGACAACACACACACACACACAACCACGGTGACGTAGCACACACACAATCCGCGGCTTCACCAACATGAACGACCATCCATGTTCGATTCCTCCATTGTCGCTTCAGCTGCATCGTCTGCTTCTTCTAATGCTGCTGCACGTCGAGCAGTGGGTTCGAAGCCACTCCGTCGCCACTGCTTCGTCGTCAACCAAGCAAACCACACTGATGCTTCTCCGTCGCAGCTGCTGCCCGCGTCCGCCATTGACGCAGCCATTTCTGCTCCTTCACCTGCTGCTCGACGTGCGCTGCTGCCTTTTCGCCATGACCAGCACTGCTGCTGCTGCTCGTCGCAACAGTTTCTAATGCTCACGATCCAGGTTTGCTGCTTCATACTGCCTTTGCGTCGAACAAATGACGAAGTTGCTACGGCCTCACTAACGTTGTGGCTGCTACTTCATCTTGCCTTCGTCTTCGTCGTCATTCGTTCGAGCTTTGGTCGAGGCTCGGACAGATTTGTTTACAATCAAAGTTCGTCGTTGATTCATCTCCGGTTAGTTGTTTTTGAGTTTTATTTTGTCCATATTTCGTTTTTATATTTCTCGAAGTAAAAGTCGATAAATGTTCGATCCTTGCTTTGTTCATGTCTATCGTTTGAATTAATTTTTAGTTTGTTCATGTGTTTTGATTGAATTAATTTTCAGATTTCAAATGGAAAGTTAATTAGTGGGTTTTCATGTTTATTTCATGTTTGTTTTTATTGTTTAGGTAAGATTTTGTTAGTTTGATGTTTGTTAGATTCAAATTGAAATTTAATTGATTATTTCTTCAATTTGTTTCATGTTGTTATATATTTTCCAGAAATTATTAATGTTGTTTGAGTCATTTAATCTGTCATGTTTGTTGTTTTAAAAAAAATAGATTCATTCATGTTCATACTTTGTTTGATTGTTCTTGAATCCGAAATTTATATAGCTTGATTTTTTTTGTTTACCATTTATGATTATTTCTTGAATTTGTCTCATAAAGTTTAATATAGGAATTGTTGGTTGTAATGTTGTTAGAGTTAATTTTAAGTTCAATATTATTGAATTTAGAAATCTAAATATACTTGTTTGATTGTTGTTGTTGTTGAATCCGAAAATAGGCTTGTTGTTGCTAAAAATATTGTTCAATCAAATTTTAGTTGTTCTTTGTTGTTCAATTTGTGTTCGTGTGATATTGTTGTTATGATGTTCATCCGTGTTCATATTGTTGTTCGAACATTGTTAGAAATTGATCATATTATCTATATTTTGGTTAAGTTTGATTAATTGATTGTTATAGCTGATGGGGTAGTTTGGTAATGTGTAGTACGTTCAGGGGTAGTTTGGTAATTTCAGTAAGGTCGGAGGGGTAGTTTAGGAATTGTACATTTTGTAATTTTTTATGTGAAGCATGGGGGACAAAATGAAATGGGGTGGGTTGTGATATAGTTATTTAATATAAAGGGGGGACAAGACAAATTTTAGTGTGGGGGAATCTTGTATTTGTTTATGTTAGGCATGGGGGACAAAATATAATGGGGTGGTGTGATATGTTTATTTAATGTAATGGGGATGAGTGGGAAGATAATGGGTTTGGTAGAGAAAAAGTATTGATTTTAATTGATTGAAAGATTTATGGGATGGGTTATATATAGGAAGTCTTGAAACAAGATTACAGGCAGAAAAACACAGACAGATGGACAGAAAATAGAACACAGATAAGAGAAACGAATCTGAAAAGAACAGACAGATAGACGGACAGAAGAGAAGATACGGGAGAATACAGAAATAGAGAGAAAAAAGGGCTGAACATTTAAGAGAAAGAAAAATTCCGAAAAATATTTAAGCTTTCAAAATAAAATAAAAACTAAAAAAAAATCTTCTGCTTTCTTTGTTTGAAATTAGTATTAATGGTTGTTGTTTCATTTAAAGCTTAAAGCTTTTGTTTTTGGGATTACTACTCCACCGGTCTGTTACTGGGTTGTTACTGTTGCTGGGCAGTTGTTGCTATTGTACTGTTATTATTGCTGCTGATTCTCATCATCATTTTCTTTTGCTTCCAATATCAGGTACATATCTGTAAATTCATGTCATGAAAAGCTTCAACATGGCAAGTAAATGAAGTTTGGAATTATAAGGATGTCTTCTACTCATTTAAATTTTATTAGTTTAAGTTTCAGTTTTGTTTTAGTTGGTTAATATAGTATTATACTTGACATGATAAACTGTTAACTAATTAACCTTCTGGAGTAGTAAATTCCACGATAATCTTATATGTTTTGAGGACTAGTGATGACATTTACTGTTTGAATTGTTGAGATAGGGAACATGGCAGAAGGTTGGTCATTAATTACATTTTGTTATACTGTTGGTTAAGCATAGGATAGTATGGAAATACCAAGAAACTACATTACTAGCATATCTCGTCCAATATTTGATTTTGTTCAAAGCTAGATGATTGTTAGTTGTATTTTGATCATATATGGCGCAATAATGGTTATGTGTATAATCAATAGTTGAAAGGTGAATTGATATAATCCGTTACGATTACAATGTTGGAATATTGCGAACAGTTCATGATGTATGTTTGCGTTATATGTGATGTCGTCTTATTAAATCAATTGGTAGATTAGTTCTCTTTCTTAATAACAAATGGCCATAGTTATTTTGAGAGTGCGATCAACTCAATTCTAAAAAAAACAAAGTATAAAAATAATGTCAATAATTTTTACAAATTATAGAGTTAGTGTTTGCAAATATTCGCATAGGCCGAGAATAAGAATTGGTTTGATTATATTTATCCTAAATTCAATCATCGTGAGCAAATTAACCAAATAATCATACATTTGGATTAAAAACAAATGGTGTAGAAGAAGATTGGGTTTATAAATTGCAACATTTTAAGAATGTATAAATAGCATTCGCTACAAATAGAATAATGCAAATTCTTCGAAAAAATATTAGTTTGTTTATCCGTTTAAATCTTTCCGAATTTTGCGTGTAATTCACTTTTTATACTAATACCATATTAACTAATAAAATGGTAAGTGTAGCCGCACGTTATTTATTCTTTATCATTAATTTCTTAAATTTGAATAATCTTTGAGAGACATAACCCATACGTGTAAAATATAACTCGCGGTCAACGCCTAATAAATTTTGAATTCTTTTTCAAGAAATTTGGTGGCATCCCAATCGGTGATTCTCCATGACTCTCACATTTAAAAATAGATGGATGCAATAAACATTTGTAGAGAATTTATATTACCATCAAGAATATTTGCATAATTAGGGATGCGTTCGCGTGACTTGATTATACTTCTAAAGGCAATTCGGATTATGCGTTCGCGCAACTTCGAGCAAATTTTTAATAAAAGGGGTTCCTCGGAGGATGTTAAAATAATTTCATATAACCCGAGATGTGCAGTTCACTATTTAATAATACAAGGGTGATGATGTTCTTAATTTTATTTCGAACATATTTTTTTTATAACAAAAATATAAAAATATTATCAATCTTATTGTGTACACGTATGCGTGACACGATTCTCTACGTTTATAAAAAATATATAATACGAATATACGTACGCGTGATTCGTTTCAAAGAAGGGTCTATAATTATAAACAATCTAAGGCGGTAACGAAATCAGGCAACAAGAAAAAATATATTTAGTAAATCGAGATAATTAAGCCAAGTATAAAAATGGTTAAGCGACCGTGATAGAACCACGGAATTCGGGAATGCCTAACACCTTCTCCCGGGTTAACAGAATTCCTTATCCGGATTTCTGGTTCGCAGAATGACAAACAGAGTCATATTCTCCTCGATTCGGGATTAAAACCGGTGACTTGGGACGCCATAAAATTCCCAGGTGGCGACTCTGAAACAAATAAACAAATCTCGTTTCGACTGTCCTTCAATTGGAGAAAACTCCCTACGCCCCTCGCGGGGGCGGAAAAAGGAGGTGTGACAGCTCTGGCGACTCTGCTGGGGAGTTAACCCAGAATCTCTGGTTCATGGTTCAAGAATTCGAGCTTAAAATAACTGTTATAGTTGGCTTTATTTATTATCTGATTTTTACATGATATATGCTTAATGTGCTAAATGATGCTTTTACCGCTTTAATATTATCTGAATTGTGTATATAAAACTGCTACGAAACCCTTCTTCTTTCTGAGTCTTCTGAATTTATGGTGTACACGTGCGCGTGGCCCACCTTTCTGTTAGAAGTCATACCAAATAAGACGAAGTTGGGACAAGTAACTAGGCCGGGCAGACTTTCGTGCTCCCGGTACGTTGCCCCCACTTCGGCTCAAGCTGTCCACTTGGGTGAGCCAGGGCTAGAACAATATGCCTCAGGTTTTTTCACTTAGAATAACTCAGCTTCATGCTGGATCCCTATTAGGAGCGATTGTTTGCATCACGTGCATTTGACTTTGGAGGCTCAACACAGGGGTTGGGTCTGTCTAGGACAGGTGTACAAAAAAAAATTAAAATGATCATCCTGATGCATCTTACTTGCTGCTACTTGCGCATTTAATTGATCCGGATTTGTGTGTTGACTGACTTTTGAATATCAGGAATAATATTTTGAAATTAAAAAAAAAAGAAATAGCGGTTAGGGAATTGATTGTTTATTTTTGAAAAAAAAAACCAATGCCCAAATACTGTCAAAACTCTGCCAAGATTTTGAGAAAATGAAAAAAAAATGTCTTATTAGTTTGTTTTATTAAAAGCAAAGGAAAAATAGAAAAAAAAAGAGTTGTTGTTCTGTCTTGTTTTTCAAAAAAAAAACAAATTAGAAAAAAAAAATAGTTTGTCTTCCCCTGAAAAATGACAATGAAAAAAGTCTTATTTTTAAAATAGTTTTTTATTTATTTGTTTGTTTCTGAAAATGCCAAAAGGGAAATGAAAGAGTCGTGCTTGGAAAGTAGTTTTGTTATTTGTTGCTGGTAAAAGAAAAAAAAATCCTGTTTTAAAATAGTTCGGTTTATTGGCCCGAACTACGCTGGTTTGATTCTCACCGGATGTGAGAAACGTAGGCAACCCTCATCGGGTCCAACCGCCCTTTTTTGCTAAAATAGCCAAAAACCAATAAATAAACAAAAAATAAATATGTCAAATTTTAATTTTGTCATAAAGAAGTCGGGTGACGTTGTTTTATCAAGACATAGCCGAATGTTCCCGAAAGGGACGCCGGAAGGCTGACTTTGCATAAGCAGCCACCTTTGGGTCATTTTTTTTAAGATTTGGTCCAGTTGACCCACACAGCCTTAAAAATCTTCATCCCCGAGGCACTGAAGGGCCGTGTTTGCAATACCACGTTTTCATTGTAATTTGAAAAAAAAAAAGAGTCAACGGTCAGGTGAATACCGTTTGGATATTTGGTCAAAATAAGCCGAGCCAGCTTCGGCCGCGTCTTAAACCGTTCTTGCCGAAATAGACTTAGAGTATCTTTCAGTTGTCGAAAGGCTATTTTCGTAAAAGAACGGCCAAGTTTGTAAAGTGTCAAAATAATCCTCCCCGGCCTCAAAATTCATGTGAGATTTGGAAGGCGCCACATTTGCAAAAATAACCGCTTGGTTGCATTTGTCAAACGGAGAAAGGAAGCTGGCCATTTGTTTTGGAGTTTGTAAATCTTTTTATTAGAATATGTGGGTTGTTTGATTTTAGAGCTTGTAGGTCATCTTCAAACCTTTGAAACCCAGTTTATTTTAATATGAAAATTGAAAAAAAATGTTTATTATTGTTTATCTTTTATTCGTCTGAACTACGCAAGGTCTGATTCATGCGGGGTCATGATACGTAGGCAATCTCCATAAGATTCGACCACAACAAAAAATGAGGAAAAAAAAATTGAAAAACAAAATGAAAAAAAAAAGGAAAAAGATGTTGCTAGTAATAAGAACCGACTGAGTCCATTCTAACATGTTTTGTTTTGAATTGTGAAGAAAGTTGAGTTGGTCGGTTTGTTCAGAGGGTTCAACAAGAGTCTACTGTGCCGGGAAAAAATAGAATACTGAAACAGCAAATGACCGGAGTGTGTCAAGCATGGGCCAGTGGGCAGGGACAACCTCGTCATGAGTCACAATTTGCGACACAACAAGAGCAGTACCACTCTCCTAAGTACCACCCGTACTCGTTTGATCTTCCTGCAAAGATTGAAGAGCCTGCCCGAAAGATGGTACAAGAAGAAATGACCCAAAGAGTGAAAAACTTAGAACAATGGTTGAAAAACAGGCAAGGGTTGTCTGGTCAAAAGAGTGTTGCCTTCAAAGATCTATGTATGTTCCCCGATGTCCACTTGCTGCCTGGTTTCAAGACTCCCAAATTTGAAAAGTACGATGGACATGGAGATCCCATTGCCCACCTGAAAAGGTAGTGCAATCAACTGAGAAGTGCGGGAAGAAATGAAGAATTGTTGATGGCTTATTTTGTGGAAAGCCTTACGGGAGTAGCTTCCGAATGGTTTATGGATCAAGACACATCTCGCTGGTATGTCTGGGACGACATGGCACAAGCATTTGTCAAACAGTTCCAATACAGCATCGACATTTCCCTAGACCGCATTTCCCTTTCAAACCTGAAAAAGAAACCAAGTGAAAGTTTCAGGGAATATGCCATTAAATGGAGAGAACAAGCAGCTCGAGTTAAGCCACCCATGGATGACCATGAGCTAATAACTGTCTTCCTTCAAGCGCAAGAGCCAGATTACTTTCAGAACATGATGTCCGCAGTTGGCAAATCCTTCTCGGAAACAATCAAAATGGGAGAAATGATAGAGAATGGTCTTAAGACATGAAAAATTATAAGTCAAGCAGTTTTTAAAGCTGCAACTCACGCTGTCCGGGTTGAGTCTGACAATTTTTGCGACACAAATGAGAAGATTGAAGAAATCATGATGACATCAGGGTCAAGAAGAGGTCCTAGGAGAACATCTCGAAGGTATGAGCAGCCTCCTCAAGTTTTCTATGAATCCCCTGAGCAATATTATCCCCCTCAGAACCCACAACACTCTATTGTTCCACCTCAGTATGTTGCCCGGCCACCAAAACACCCTAGAAGGCGAGCAAGAGCGTCACAAAATCTCCAGAAGCCTCCACATAACTTTCAGGTGCCCTATAACCCACATCCAAGCCAGAGGTATAAAGGGGAACGAAGGTTGAAAGATAATTTTACACCAATAGGAGAGTCATATGAAAGCTTATTTGAGAGGTTAAAGCATCACGACATGATTGCATCTATTCCTCCAAATCATGTGGACCCACGTGCAAGAAGCTTTGACCCTTCTAAAAGGTGTGAATACCACTCCAATGTCATAGGGCACAACATTGAGAGCTGTTGTAATTTGAAAAAGGAAGTAGAGAAAATGATCCAAGAAGGGCGGATTGTGATCAACAACAGTGACATGGAGCACTCGAACCCTATCGAGAACTTGTTGGCGGAGGTTGATGATGTTGAAGCTGATAATGGTCTTGGCAATACTAATGCAAAGCTTAGTGGCTAAGATGCCAATTTTAATAAAATGGGAGGACGCTCCGTTCCTTGGTTAGCAAGATTGAAGCTGTTGGTGGTTTATTTTGTTGTCATTTCTATTGTCCGGATTATTATTAGGGTTGTAATCCGAATATTGTCTTGTGTCAAACTTTCTTATCTTTCCGATTTGTCATATAAGTTTGTTTAAGTTTTGTCAAGGCTGTGTTAGGATTTTATTCTGGTTGTTTTGTTTGTTTTATTATTCAAACCATCTCGCCGGTAGTCTAAAGCAAATCCGGTCCTTTATTGTTTCCAGTCATCTTTTTGTTTAGTCCTTTTATCATTTTGTTCAGCGCCGATTCTCGTGACATGACTTGCTCACATATTGGGCCTAATCTTAAAAGTTAATCATAAAACCCTGGGAAGGTGATCAAAGCATTTAAGGGAAATAAGAACAGTTTGAGATTATTTGAAGCCCGAGTCATGTGGAACTGGGGCAAGTAAAACATAAAGAAAACCGTTAAATGCAAGATTCGCCAAATTGGCATGAGGGTTGTTCATGAGAGTGAGAGTGTCGCCCAGCAGTGCTTTAGAAATGACAAATGAAAAGCAAGTGTTTAACATAATTGTCAAGTCCAGCACCATCGGAAGAGACTAGAAGTCTATGTTCAATTATGTTGTTTGCACTTGGCATGTTTTGAAGACTGGAATGACGAAGGCATTTTATTCTACTACCTAAACACTTTATCTTTCGTTACCCCTTTTTGAGCCTTATTTATTTTCTTTCATACCCCTCGTTCGGAATCAATAGCAACAACTAGGAAATACGAGCCTAGAAGGTAAAGAAAAAATCAACAAAAAAAAAGAAAAAAAAAAGAAAAAAAAAAGAAAAAAAAACGGAAAAAAAATAAGAAGAGAAAAATGATAACAAAAAACAAAAGAAAGTCAGAAGAAAACAGAGGAATTGGGAACTACGTTTGACCTGATTCCTCAAAGAGGATACGTAGGCGCTTCACGGCTCGGTCATAGGGTGCACAATGTGCATAGTGTGCATGGTGTGCATAGTGTGCATGGTGTGCATGGTGTAATAAAAAGTTAAAAAAAATTAATTAATTAATTAATTATAAATAAATAATCCCCAAGCAAGAAACTGGGGCAAGGGTTGCGCTTGTGGGAAGCAAAAAATTTGTTCCGAATGTTGTAATTTTTAACCCTAAATTTATTTTGTTTTTGAGCCTTTAATACCCTTTCTTTCTAGCCTATCCAAAAACCCACATTACGGTCCAAAGAAAGACCTTCTAACCAGTCTGCAAAAGATGCCAAGTCAGACAAATGAGAGTCTTACCGGTGAACATAACACTCTGTTCCACAACAGAAAGGACTCTAATCTCCAGCAGAGAGAGTCATACCGGCAACACTCCAAATCCCCAGCGGGAAAGTGATACAAATGAGAGAGTCTTATCGGTGAAAATCTTCACGGACACCATAAGGCGATGAAAGCTGAGAGAAAAACCAAAATGAGATAGGCTTGATAGTGAAAACCCTTCGGGCACTACAAGTCGAATAAGATTGGGAATCAGATGGGGAATTGCCAATTGAAGGTCTTGAAAGACGATTGACGGCAGAGGATAGGCCACATGTTCATATCATGACCATTAGAGTCGGTATTTGCGTTTGATAGGTTTTTATTTATAGTTTCTTTTGTTAAAGAGTCATCTTTTTCCGTTGTCTTTTATTCTGTTCCCTTTTATCTTTTCCTTTCATAGAAATTTCCCCAGTAGAGTCTGTTTGGTCAGAACCAGTGGGAAATGACTTCAAAATAGGCCATCAGCTTTCCAAGATAAGATCTGACTAATACATCCAAGTGGTATAGTCAGCAAGGAACAAGCGTGAGGCCAGTGTCAAGAAAGATATCTCCAGCAAAAGGGAATTGACAAAAGGATCAACGAGTGTCAAGAGGGATATCCTTGCCAAAATCAAAGGTTATTAAACCTCAAGGCCAAGGCCCGTGGACAAACAAGGAGAGCAATGAGCATGATTTGGGAAATTCATGCGAGACTAAAAGGTCGGGAAAATGCAAGTTTCCGAGCCATGCCACGAAAGAAGAGGGATATCCCCAGCGGAAAAGGATTATCCCCAGCAAATAATATCATCCCCAACAAGTTTTGGAACGCAGAGCAGGGAAGGAGAAAGGGAAAAGCCATCCCAGTAGGCGTATCACAACCAACCACCATGTTTTAAACTAACAAATTTTGTTTAAATTGAAACAGGTAAAGGAAATGGCATTAATGACAGAAATGCATGCCATAAAGGAGACTGTAAAACTGGGGCAGAAAATTTTCCTTTCATTTGGAAAATTTTCTAGAAATCAGGTACCCATTCGAGTAAGAATAAAGATAACACCAGTCTCAAGGGAAGTGTTCTTTGAACCAATGTAGCCCCAATATAATAAGTTTCAATGGAGGAAGTTGTTCCCCAGCAGACAGAACAAAGGGATGACACTTGTGCTCAGAAAAGCAAAAGCCATTATCATCCCCAGCAGCTTCCAGAAGAATGAAGCATCGATTCGAAGGGATAAAGTTCCCCAGCAGCGTTATCCTCAACAACTTTTTCCCAAGAAGATAACACTTTTATCCCCAGCAGTGTTGAGAGAAAATAAATAATAAAAAAAAACAAAAAAAATTTTGAATTTGAAGGAGGGGAAGAAAGGAGACTCCCACAGTGGTATTATCCCCATTAAGCAAGGACAAAGCAGCGCGAAGGAAGGAGAAAAGAAAAGAAGAAATTACGAAGGTAAGTTTCTCAAATCATTGATCTTTATATTTTCCTCCTGGGATAAAAGTCCTAATCTGATGAATTTCTTTCCCGATACAATCTTGGTCCGATGAAATTTTTCTCCCAAGATAAGATATCAAATCTTAGTCCGATGAATCTTTCTCCTAAGATAGAAATCTTAGTCCGATGAAATTTTCTCCTAAGATAACAAATCTTAGTCCGATGAATCTTTCTCCTAAGATCATAACAAAATGGACCTAGTTTGACGATTTATCTCCTAGAGTCACAATCTTGGTCCGATGAAATTTTTCTCCCAAGATAAGATATCAAATCTTAGTCCGATGAAATTTTCTCCTAAGATATCAAATCTTAGTCTGATGAATCTTTCTCCTAAGACAGAAATCTTAGTCCGATGAAATTTTCTCCTAAGATATCAAATCTTAGTCCGATGAATCTTTCTCCTAAGATCACAACAAAATGGACCTAGTCTGACGATTTATCTCCTAGAGTCAAAATCTTGGTCTGATGAAATTTTTCTCCCAAGATAATATAATAAAATCTTAGTCCGATGAATCTTTCTCCTAAGATCACAACAAAATGGACCTAGTCTGACGATTTATCTCCTAGAGTCAAAATCTTGGTCTGATGAAATTTTTCTCCCAAGATAATATAATAAAATCTTAGTCCGATGAATCTTTCTCCTAAGATCACAACAAAATGGACCTAGTCTGACGATTTATCTCCTAGAGTCAAAATCTTGGTCTGATGAAATTTTTCTCCCAAGATAATATAATAAAATCTTAGTCCGATGAATCTTTCTCCTAAGATCACAACAAAATGGACCTAGTCTGACGATTTATCTCCTAGAGTCAAAATCTTGGTCTGATGAAATTTTTCTCCCAAGATAATATAATAAAATCTTAGTCCGATGAATCTTTCTCCTAAGATCACAACAAAATGGACCTAGTCTGACGATTTATCTCCTAGAGTCAAAATCTTGGTCTGATGAAATTTTTCTCCCAAGATAATATAATAAAATCTTAGTCCGATGAATCTTTCTCCTAAGATCACAACAAAATGGACCTAGTCTGACGATTTATCTCCTAGAGTCAAAATCTTGGTCTGATGAAATTTTTCTCCCAAGATAATATAATAAAATCTTAGTCCGATGAATCTTTCTCCTAAGATCACAACAAAATGGACCTAGTCTGACGATTTATCTTTCAAAGTTGTGGTTGAAGTCAGGAGCCCTCCTGAAGAGAGGAAAGGCGTTTTTAAAAGTTGTTGAAATCTCGCCAACCTAAAGAAAGGAATGGCGATGTATTGGTTGAAGTCAGGAGCCCGCCTGAAGAGAGGAAAGGCGTTTTTAAAAGTTGTTGAAATCTCGCCAACCTAAAGAAAGGAATGGCGATGTATTGGTTGAAGTCAGGAGCCCCCTGAAGAATAGAATGGCGATTTAGTGGTTGAAGTCAGGAGCCCGCCTAAAGAGAGGAATGGCGATTATTTTCAAAGTTGTTGTTGAAGTCAGGAGACCGCCTGAAGAGAGGAATGGCGATTTATTTTCAAAGTTGTGGTTGAAGTCAGGAGCCCGCCTGAAGAGAGGAAAGGCGTTTATAAAAGTTGTTGAAATCTCGCCAACCTAAAGAAAGGAATGGCGATGTATTGGTTGAAGTCAGGAGCCCCCCTGAAGAATAGAATGGCGATTTAGTGGCTGAA
Organism: Nicotiana sylvestris; assembly: GCF_000393655.2. Classification (NCBI taxonomy): domain Eukaryota; kingdom Viridiplantae; phylum Streptophyta; class Magnoliopsida; order Solanales; family Solanaceae; genus Nicotiana; species Nicotiana sylvestris. The sequence goes on from NC_091063.1 coordinate 133,927,610, forward strand.
GTCAGGAGCCCGCCTGAAGAGAGGAATGGCGATTATTTTCAAAGTTGTTGTTGAAGTCAGGAGCCCGCCTGAAGAGAGGAATGGCGATTTATTTTCAAAGTTGTTGTTGAAGTCAGGAGCCCGCCTGAAGAGAGGAAAGGCGTTTATTTTAAAAATTGTGTATTTGAAGTCAGGAGCCCGCCTGAAGAGAGGAATGGCGCTTATTTTTAAAGTTGTTGTTGATGTTGGGAGCCCGCCCAGATAACAGAGGCATACATTTCAGTCTTTACATTTCAGTTGTTGAAGTTGGGAGCCCGCCCATAGAACAGAGGCATACATTCAGTCTTTACATTTCAAGCATTGAAGTTGGGAGCCCGCCCAGATAACAGAGGCATACATTTCAGTCTTTATATTTCAAGCGTCGAAGTTGGGAGCCCGCCCAGATAACAGAGGCATACATTTCAGTCTTTACATTTCAAGCATTGAAGTTGGGAGCCCGCCCAGATAACAGAGGCATACATTTCAAGTCTTTAATTTTCAAATATTGAAGTTGGGAGCCCGCCCATAGAACAGAGGCATACATTTCAAGATCGAGTCAGAGGACAATAAAACAGAGGGTTATAATAGGAATCCCCAGCAGGAAACAATAAAATTCCCCGGCACCGGGAAGCATAAAGTTGCAACAAAGAGGTCCCAGCACAAACTCAAGTGCATGTGTCAAAAAGAAGAAAAGCACCGGAAAAAATGCAAGCAGACAAGAAAGCAAGGCAACAAGAAAAATTGCAGTCTAGCCTAGCTTCTTGTTTTCTTTTAAGCACGGTGTAACAAGGAGATCGGTAAGCAGTAGTAATAGCATGCAACAACAGTAACATTGCAGTCCAACGGTAGTCCCAGCTACCAAAATTTCCCGAACTACATTGACCTGATTCCTGTTTAGCCCAGGATATGTAGGAAACCTTTGAAGCAAAGGTTCGGTCAAATCTTTTTCAAAAAAATGCTTCACACGGAGTACTCGGATGGGCAAAAATCGCTCGCTTTATCTTTGCACGAAAACCCTTCGTGTCTTCGGGCAAAGAGGGGCAGCTGTAAGCACGTGATTTTTGCCCTATATGAGAATTACTCCCAAAAAATTCAAAAATAAAATAATTTTTCTTGGTGTGCAATTTTTGTGATATTTTGTGTAACTATTTGTATGTTTGTCTATGCATGTTTATTTGTTAAATTAATAAAAAATACAAAATATGTCGCATTTTGCATGTAGGATTTAATTCTACAATTGTTAGTAATTAAATTTGTTTACAAAAATTAAAAATTACAAAAATAGGCATCTTTTGCATTTTTAGCATTTAATGTCCAAATGAACAATTTTATGCTTAATTATTACTTAATTGTGCGTTAATTGTTATTGGAAGTTAATTTGCGCTTTTATAACTTAATTTAGTTCTTAATAATAATTTAAGTACTTTTATAATTTAGTTTTAGAAAAATAAAAGAAGAAAAGAGAACAAAAATACAAAGAAAAATCGGATTGGGCCACTTCTTCAATTTCAAACCACAGGCCCAAATAATTGCCCAACTTTCCCCATGACCCGGTCCGTTTCAAACCGGGTCGACCCGGTCCAGTACCAACAACCCAACACCCCCTCTTCATTTTCATTTTTTCATTTTTACAAAACAAAAAAACAAAATAAAAACAAAAACAAAGAAGAAGAAAACCCTAGACTTAAACCATCTGCCACCCCCCCTCCCTACCATCTTCTTCTTCCCCAAAGCTCCGAACCTTCCAACCATGGCTGCCCCTCTCTCATTCCCTTCATCCCCACGCCACACACACACAACCACGTCGACAACACACACACACACACAACCACGGCGACGTAGCACACACACAATCCGCGGCTTCACCAACATGAACGACCATCCATGTTCGATTCCTCCATTGTCGCTTCAGCTGCATCGTCTGCTTCTTCTACTGCTTCTACACGTCGAGCAGTTGGTTCGAAGCCACTCCATCGCCACTGCTTTGTCGTCAACCAAGCAAACCACGCTGTTGCTTCTCCGTCGCAGCTGCTGCCCGCGTCCGCCATTGACGCAGCCATTTCTGCTCCTTCACCTGCTGCTCGACGTGCGCTGCTGCCTTTTCGCCATGACCAGCACTGCTGCTGCTGCTCGTCGCAGCAGTTGCTAATGCTCACGATCCAGGTTTGCTGCTTCATACTGCCTTTGCGTCGAACAAATGACGAAGTTGCTACGGCCTCACTAACTTTGTTGCTGCTACTTCATCTTGCCTTCGTCTTCGTCGTCATTCGTTCGAGCTTTGGTCGAGGCTCGGACAGATTTGTTTACAATCGAAGTTCATCGTTGATTCATCTCCGGTTAGTTGTTTTTGAGTTTTATTTTGTCCATATTTCGTTTTTATATTTCTCGAAGAAAAAGTCGATAAATGTTCGATCCTTGCTTTGTTCATGTCTATCGTTTGAATTAATTTTTAGTTTGTTCATGTGTTTTGATTGAATTAATTTTCAGATTTCAAATTGAAAGTTAATTAGTGGGTTTTCATGTTTATTTCATGTTTGTTTTATTGTTTAGGTAAGATTTTATTAGTTTGATGTTTGTTAGATTCAAATTGAAATTTAATTGATTATTTCTTCAATTTGTTTCTTGTTGTTATATATTTTCCAGAAATTATTAATGTTGTTTGAGTCATTTAATCCGTCATGTTTGTTGTTTTAAAAAAAAATAGATTCATTCATGTTCATACTTTGTTTGATTATTCTTGAATCCGAAATTTATATAGCTTGATTTTTTTTGTTTAACATTTATGATTATTTCTTGAATTTGTCTCATAAAGTTTAATATAGAAATTGTTGGTTGTAATGTTGTTAGAGTTAATTTTAAGTTCAATATTATTGAATTTAGAAATCTAAATATACTTGTTTGATTGTTGTTGTTGTTGAATCCGAAAATAGGCTTGTTGTTGCTAAAAATATTGTTCAATAAAATTTTAGTTGTTTTTTGTTGTTCAATTTGTGTTCATGTGATATTGTTGTTATGATGTTCATCCGTGTTCATATTGTTGTTCGAACATTGTTAGAAATTGATCATATTGTCTATATTTTGGTTAAGTTTGATTAATTGATTGTTATAGCTGATGGGGTAGTTTGGTAATTTGTAGTACGTTCAGGGTTAAAATGGTAATTGCAATAAGGTCAGAGGGGTAGTTTAGGAATTGTATATTTTGTAATTTTTTATGTGAAGCATGGGGGACAAAATAAAATGGGGTGGGTTGTGATATAGTTATTTAATATAAAGGGGGGACAAGACAAATTTTAGTGTGGGGGAATCTTGTATTTGTTTATGTTAGGCATGGGGGACAAAATATAATGGGGTGGTGTGATATGTTTATTTAATGTAATGGGGATGAGTGGGAAGATAATGGGTTTGGTAGAGAAAAAGTATTGATTTTAATTGATTGAAAGATTTATGGGATGGGTTATATATAGGAAGTCTTGAAACAAGATTACAGGCAGAAAAACACAGACAGATGGACAGAAAATAGAACACAGATAAGAGAAACGAATCTGAAAAGAACAGACAGATAGACGGACAGAAGAGAAGATACGGGAGAATGCAGAAATAGAGAGAAAAAAGGGCTGAACATTTAAGAGAAAGAAAAATTCCGAAAAATATTTAAGCTTTCAAAATAAAATAAAAACTAAAAAAAAATCTTCTGCTTTCTTTGTTTGAAATCAGTATTAATTGTTGTTGTTTCATTTAAAGCTTAAAGCTTTTGTTTTTGGGATTACTACTCCACCGGTCTGTTACTGGGTTGTTACTGTTGCTGGGCAGTTGTTGCTATTGTACTGTTATTATTGCTGCTGATTCTCATCATCATTTTCTTTTGCTTCCAATATCAGGTACATATCTGTAAATTCATGTCATGAAAAGCTTCAACATGGCAAGTAAATGAAGTTTGGAATTATAAGGATGTCTTCTACTCATTTAAATTTTATTAGTTTAAGTTTCAGTTTTGTTTTAGTTGGTTAATATAGTATTATACTTGACATGATAAACTGTTAACTAATTAACCTTCTGGAGTAGTAAATTCCACGATAATCTTATATGTTTTGAGGACTAGTGATGACATTTACTGTTTGAATTGTTGAGATAGGGAACATGGCAGAAAGTTGGCCATTAATTACATTTTGTGATACTGTTGGTTAAGCGTAGGATAGTATGGAAATACCAAGAAACTACATTACTAGCATATCTCGTCCAATATTTGATTTTGTTCAAAGCTAGATGATTGTTAGTTGTATTTTGATCATATATGGCGCAATAATGGTTATGTGTATAATCAATAGTTGAAAGGTGAATTGATATAATCCGTTACGATTACAATGTTGGAATATTGCGAACAGTTCATGATGTATGTTTGCGTTATATGTGATGTCGTCTTATTAAATCAATTGATAGATTAGTTCTCTTTCTTAATAACAAATGGTCATAGTTATTTTGAGAGTGCGATCAACTCAATTCTAAAAAAAAACAAAGTATAAAAATAATGTCAATAATTTTTACAAATTATAGAGTTAGTGTTTGCAAATATTCGCATAGGCCGAGAATAAGAATTGGTTTGATTATATTTATCCTAAATTCAATCATCGTGAGCAAATTAACCAAATAATCATACATTTGGATTAAAAACAAATGGTGTAGAAGAAGATTGGGTTTATAAATTGCAACATTTTAAGAATGTATAAATAGCATTCGCTACAAATAGAATAATGCAAATTCTTCGAAAAAATATTAGTTTGTTTATCCGTTTAAATCTTTCCGAATTTTGCGTGTAATTCACTTTTTATACTAATACCATATTAACTAATAAAATGGTAAGTGTAGCCGCACGTTATTTATTCTTTATCATTAATTTCTTAAATTTGAATAATCTTTGAGAGACATAACCCATACGTGTAAAATATAACTCGCGGTCAACGCCTAATAAATTTTGAATTCTTTTTCAAGAAATTTGGTGGCATCCCAATCGGTGATTCTCCATGACTCTCACATTTAAAAATAGATGGATGCAATAAACATTTGTAGAGAATTTATATTACCATCAAGAATATTTGCATAATTAGGGATGCGTTCGCGTGACTTGATTATACTTGTAAAGGCAATTCGGATTATGCGTTCGCGCAACTTCGAGCAATTTTTTAATAAAAGGGGTTCCTCGGAGGATGTTAAAATAATTTCATATAACCCGAGACAAAATAATTTTACGAGCCGGAACATAGGCCAATAACAGTTTATAACAACATAATGAAAGCAATAAAAGAAGTAACTCATAGACAAAATGCTCGGCTTGTTCACAGTTCTAGAAAATAGGTTTGCTTTTCAAGTAAATCAGTGAACATCCAAATCTTTTACTGAAATCGCCAAAAATATGAGTAAGTTTGAAGATTGTGATTTTCCCAATAATGAAGATAACTCAAATGAGAAAACCATCCCTCAAACTCAATAAGTACTGTCATAACGCAATGCTAAAAACCCACCACACACCGTAGAACCACAAAACACGAATCTAACACACAAGACCATCTCTCCACATAATTCTGTTGCAATGCGTGACCTCATCCAAACACTGGTCCATATGAAATACCCCAAGCCACCATGCTCATAATCAATAACCACGTGCAATTCGACATCAAGTACCTCAGGTGCATGACCATAATCACGGGGAAGCAAATAACACAATACCACAATCCGGAAAGAATATAACCAATGTGCAATCAATCATTCAGCACCCTAATACCCATTTCGCTCAAATTCTACCATAAGGCCCTAATAGAACCACACCATGTGTGTATATAACCAACGGATCACAACCCCTCGTATCATAGAAGGGTAACTCATATAACATTTTAGAACACGACTAAGCTCAACTCTAATCGAATGGAACATCCCTCAACAACAGCAGTAATGAGTCAACCAATCCGACCCGGTGTAGAACATACATCCTTATTGGACCTACTAATGGACCCTAAATCAACTCAGGTCACTTACAAATAGATACATAACACTCCAAAAGTCCATAATGACCGAACCATAAAGCATACTATCATCTGGCTAGCTTTGGCCACATCTGCAGAGTCCACAACCATGAAACAATCTGTTTCTGAGAGCTCCCGGTCTCCAAAATCCATAGAACACATGAATCACCATATCTGATACTCCACCGCCCGAATGTCTAACACATCTCTCACACATGATCAACCCACAAGGAATACTCTTGTAATTCTTCTGTGCCACATCGCAACAATCTGAATATCAGCAGTCGATCAACCAGACGAGTACAGTAATATGAATAAAGCATCCATAAGTCTAAACACGGTGCACCTTCTGAAATGCGCACCCTTCTCAGGAATTACCAAGTAGCTATAACATTCATCTAAATATCTAAAATTGTCCATGCTGTCCAAAGTTCCTTACCTTCCCTCCAAATCTGGATTGTGACCTTGCATATGCTAATCTCAACCCCACACATCACACCGCATCTATCATGCCATCATATGAAAAGTACGGAAATCTCATAATCTACTCTGAGCAACATACATACCCGATCAGTCAAGAACCTTCCATTTGATCCTATCTAGAAGCAAATCACAATACGCAACGTGCTCCTCGCACTGGTAGGAAATATCCATCTCAAACCGTGGTAAAAACTGTCGAGAACTCTTCGAAACCTATTTTCACAAAACCAAGCCATTAGAACTGAATATCTCTAACTCGACCAAGCCACAAAGGTCTCCAAACCCAAGATTATTGCCACAAAACACCTGTAGAGACTCACCACATCATATGCACCTAAAAAGCCAATCATATCCATTACCATATTGATTGAACCTACTGCCAAGTTGTCCTGTTTTCCTCCTATTTCCTTTGGCATTACCCTCAAGTTGACACTTTTCCTTGCCATCACACCACAATCCTTACCCAGAGCTCACCGCAAGAGATTCTAGCATAAACCACACCGCCCTAAGGCTCATAAGCCATTGAATTCCCTTTTAAGCACCCCAAAAGTACCACAATTAAGATACCCACTTTGAAAAGAACTTCTATGAATCTAAAGTTGTTTCTTTCACCTTCATAATACTGAAATGTAAAATTCATAAGGATATAGAAATACCGTGAGTCTCGGCACCATCCAATATAAATCTCAGATTCTCACCGTATACAAATCTTGAAAATTTGCTACATATAACTCCTGAAACCATTCGAACCTTCTCGAGAGCCATCCTCTCTGCTCAAACTCAATTACACTGCCCAAACGGACAGAAAAACCTACCCCATTAGCACGACAACACCTAAGAAAGTAATCTATACCTCTAAGAAACTGAGTGAATCCTACTCCATGTACACTACATCCTTTACGAATAACAACTCAATCATTCAATGATTCACATATTACCCATAGAGTGTAATACAACCCATATCCATAAATTCCTTTACTCGGGTCATCCTCGATCTCAACCTCTGCAAGTCATAACTGATTCACCAGTATACCTCAAAACTGAAACCAATATAACACATAACTGTGCAATTAATTCATCGATAGCAGACTCCCCCACTTGGCTCAATGCCATAGAATAAAACATCAGATAACTTACAATAACCATACCACATTACTTCCATAATACCGCAGTGAGATTCAACTAAATCCTTCATAAGCTCATGTAACACAAACCATCTAATACATCAAATCATCTGAAAATCTCACATTCATCCTCGTGGAGGTCAGGTCAATTATTACAACCAATCCAATATCAAATCGCGCAAATATAACCCACTGGTAGATAAGAAAACCTCCACACAACATCATAAAAATCACACATCCGTAGATAACCTTGCAGGTTATAACCCACCTGCTTAACCTCAAGCTGACATCTCTTTATTCCCTTTCACAACCACAACTACTATGCAATCACTTAATCTTCCTGAGTTTGAACCCATCAACAAGCCCATGAGAATCTAATTCATTCCACAATTAAGCAACATGAAAGATCCTTCAATACACTCATGACTCGAGACTATACATCACATCAAGACAGAATTCAAGCACCCAATGGTCCTTTTACATTTCAAGCAAACTCTTCTCAACACCTTCGAACCATCCAAACACATCCCGCAGTCACATCATACTCATTATATAGCCATCCAACCATTCATTGAGCCACAAATTCGACTAATAGGGACACTACCAGACTTATAAGTCCAAAAGCACGTGGTCACAAAACCAAAGTCCCTATGCTCAAGCTACGGTCAAAACCGGGCCTCAAGTCCTCAATACTAGCCCATCATCAGCACATTGAAATTACATCTCGCACCTCATCCATGAAATCACAAGCCGTTAATGCAGAGCTGGTACCGAGCGCTCACGTGCGCATATGAGTGTGTGGAAGGAATTCAAAGAGTTGTGCTTCAAGCTGAATCAATGTCACACGATAAGGAAAGAAAGATAGGGAGTTTATCCTAAATGTCATGTAGCCTCTCGATGATAGGTATGGACGTCAACATATCGATCTGCAAGACTCTACTAGACACTTGCTCATGACTTGTAGAATTTATGAACCTAGAGCTTTGATACCAACTTGTCATGACCCAAAATCCAACTAGTCATGATGGCACCTAACCCAACCCGCTAGGTGAGCCAATTATTAACTATCTAATTCCAATGAAATTCAATAAGACAATTAAGTAAAAGAAAATATTTGAATCATTTACATTCCCCAAGAATTGGTAGTACAAATCATGAGCCTCTAATATTTGAATATACAAAGCTGGTATGAAATAAATACACCATCTGTTCGAAATGTACATAAATAGATTTTTATAAATCTAAGGCTACCAAAACAAGAGGCATCTACATCCCGAGCGCAGGTACGTCTTCACTTCTGGCTTCTGGCGATCACAGCAACATCAGCATCCAACATCTGCACGCAAGGTGCAGAAGTGTAGTATAAGTACAACCGACCCCATGTACTCAATAAGTAACAAACCTAACCTTAGATTGAAAGTTGTGACGAGCTGGAACATAGGACGGAGTCCAACACCAATAGAGAACAACAGCTCATAACAACATAATGAAAGCAATAAAAGAAGTAACTCAGAGTTAAAATGCTCAGCTCGTTCACAGTTCCAGAAAATAGGTTTGTTTTTCAAGTAAATTAGTGAAAATCCAAATCTTTTACTGAAATCGCCAAAATATGAGTAAGTTTGAAAATTGTTATTTTCCCAAAGATCCTTTCAACAATAAATAAGATGTTTCATTTTCAGATAGAGTGAGGAAAGTACATCTCTATGCCTACTTGTCAAGATACAGGTAAAATCATGAATGTCACCAAAATCAGGTGGCAGAAGGAAATGCATCTCTAAGCATGTATCTCAAGTACGCATGTCAAATGTAATGTATCTTAGTGATGAACTCATGTACTCACACTCTCAGAGTGCTCAATCTCATTGTCTTGCATTCTCTCTCACCAGGCTCAATACCAAGCACACTCAATCACTCAGCACTATACAATACCTGTTGCGGCGTGCAGCTCGATCCACATATAGCCATAAGGCGCGTTGCGGCGTGCAACTCGATCCACATATAGATAGCCATAAGACCTGTTGCGGCATGCAACCCGATCCACATATATATAGCCATAAGGCCTGTTGCGGCGTGCAACCTAATCCACATATATATAGCAATAAGGCCTGTTGCGGTGCACAACCTGATTCACATATATATATCTATAAGTCCCGTTGCGGCGTGCAACCCGATCCATATATATATACGCTCACTGTGGGTGTGTACAGACTCCAGAAGGGCTCCTTTAGTCTAAGCACTATGACAAGCCAATCATGGTATAAATCAGTAAAACATGATGTGGCGTGCAGCCCGCTCCAATCATAAACCGCTAAACGATGATGTGGCGTGCAGCCCGATGCCATAAACATCCTCACTATTTGTCCCTCGGCCTCACTCAGTGATCAATCTCTCTAGTCTCTCGGGCTCTCAGTGTCATGAAACTAGCCCAAATGATGATATGATGTGTCAATAAATAGTAACAGAGATTGATATATGATATGAAATGAATGAAAATGACTGAGTATGAAATTGCATTTTAACCAAGTAATTCAACAATAATATGACCTCTGTGGGTCCTAACAGAATAAGCATGAATCCTAGACATGGTTTCTAATATGGATCACGACTCAATAGCTCCAGTGCGTAGAGATTTCATGGTTACACATAAGATCGGGTAACAACACATGCCAAAAATTGATCTCGTCCAATTCACACCTCAAATCAAGGTTATGAAACGGTCGATTGCAATAGTAATACCCAACAAGGAGTCAGGGTCGATTTTCCACAGGGAGCTATGTATGGGAGTTAGGAGTATATATTGTAGTACTTGAGTTTGAACTATCTCAGTTTACACTTCCACAAATTGGGGTTGTTTCTATGTCTATTTTAAACTAAGATTGCTAAGCTAGGAATTGAAACTAGGAAATTATTTTTGTTGTTTTTCAAGTTTTGTAAAAAGCCTAGGGCTATGACCATCACATAGGTGCTTGCCCAATGGGATATAAACCTTAATGCTTGTTTTGTTGATTGGGGTGTATTATAGCTATAAACACTCAATTACCCACTCAATACCTCTTGATCAGAGAGTGATTTTGCCCAATTTGGCTTTCTCAAGTCCAAATGGGTATTTCCCAAAACAGTCGATAAAAGCTCAAGTCGAGTTATTACTATCTCTAG